>NC_064629.1:125326723-125629753 GCF_023864275.1 Schistocerca cancellata | reverse complement strand
ATGTCTCCTTACTGTCATCCATAGTGAACATTCTGATAATGAGACTGGCATCATCAAATGCATATCAACTCAAATATCAGTGCTAAATGTTGAAGCTACATTCCAAAATGCGCATCACATACAGAACTCGCAGAGTGAAATGATTAGCTAGGGCAGAAGTACTGAAGCTCACAAATTATGGTGGCTAAAAATCATTTTACATTGAGAACTGAAATAATGACACTTTGATGCCTCAAAGACACATGGCCCCACATAACTGCAAGAAGTAGTAATACACTGTCTTTCACATAGTGTGATGTGTTTTTGATTTTGAACTTATTTTAACTAGAGTTTTTTTTCATTTCTTTCTTTCTTTTGAGATTTTATTTTTAAATATAGAGGAAAGGAAGCTTTGTTGTAAAATATGCTTTTTTACGCTTCTTTGGTGAAGTGAGCAATTTTGATTATGACACAGGATATTGGTGAAATGATGTCATGTTTCTCAATTTAGAATATCTAGTCAAGTGAGAGAGTTTATATAAACTAATCAGATGAAGACTTTGGTCTGTTGCACAAAAATAGCTGCAGTATTTTAGTAGAGTAGTGGGGCATTTACAAAGGAAGCAACAATGGATGAATAGAAAGAATCAACAGTAGTTGTGGCTGTTAATCAGTACCTCCAGGAAGGAAGAAAAATGTCTGTGTGTAGTGATAGCAGAAAATGTGTGAAGCTGTATTAAATGCCGTGCCTTAAAGCTACACAACAACTGAGGATATGTTAAAGATTTCTGAAGTTTTATTGTTACAATATGGTGTCATCAAGTATTTGTTACTCCTGAATTAGAAACTACATAGCAGTGAGTAGCAGGACTATAGCTTCTAAAATAAAAGTTTCTCACGGATTTGAAGAATAATCCATGGAAGATTGTTAGAAGGTATTATTCTCACAATCCCAAACATCTCTGAAAAATTACAAGTTACAAAAGTAGGACTCATTATAGCGAACAGATGACTTAGATATCTACACTGAGAACAGCAAGCAATTAAGTGAAGGCAAAACCAGTATGAGCGAAACACAAGAGTTACTATACATGCAAGAAGGCCCATGACCAGTCAGATGACAGAGAAAGTCCATAGTGTATCTACGGTAGAAACGATCTTAAAACACTAGTATGTTCCACTTCCAACAAATCAAGAGGGAAGCCAAAGAAACTGTCAAAAGGGCAGAGCTAATAATCACCTAATTGAGTGATTTATTTGAGAGATTACTCGGCTTGTAAAATGAATAAGGAGTTCATTGTGATTCAGTGTTGAATGGCAAACTGACAAGAGATCACATAGGGCCATTATTGACATCTCTGAGGAATGTTAGAGGTGAGAGAGAAGAAAGCAGTTGTGTCATGTGATATTCTTATTACTTGAGAGAAGGTGAACTTCTTAGGCAAGATTGGTTGTAAACAACTATTATTGTTGATTACTGGTTTCAGTAAGCATGGTTACCATCTTCAGATCTCAATAAAAGGTTATTACATGTCTACTATACCAGCTGTACAAGCACTCTTTCTAAAACAATGCCAGGTATGTGTGGGACAAGATGAATGATGCATCACCAAGTCAAGGCTAAAACCACAATATACAGAATAATTTGCCAGATGCTCATAGCTCATACCAAACACTAATGTGTACATCTTTGCAGCCAGGATATAGGAGACATATAGTAACCTTTTATCAAGGTCTGAAGATAGTAATCGTGCTTACTGAAACCGGTAATTGACAATAAATGTTGTTTACAAGTGATCTTATCAAAGAAGTACACTTTCTTTCAAGCAGTTCAGATTCAGATTCTTTATTTGCCATTGACCACATGCATTGAAATAGGCTTTATAATGATGTCAGGATACAGAAGATTTACTATATTGGTTAGTGTTTGCATTACTAGTACAAATTATTTATGCTACGTTAATCAATTGTACAGTATTTCAGTCATTGGCTAATACTCAATTTCTATGTTACAAGTATCAAGAATTCTGTAAGACTGTAGTATGGATTGTCTATTAACCATTTGTGCAGTTTACTTTGAAAATTATTGAAAGGTGTATTGAGTGCAGTATGTGGTAATTTTTTTAAATAATTTCAAACAGTTCACTTTATGAGAGTTGCCTGTTTTTGTCAGCCTATGTCTAGGAATGTTAGTGCTCTCTTTATTTCTGGTGTCATGAAAGTGTATGTTCTCTCTGGTGTTAAATTTTGTTCTGTTCTTTTTAGCATGTATCAGTGATGCATAAATGTAAAGATTTATCACTGCCATCATTTTCATTTCGATGAACAAGGGACGACAGTGTTCCTTTGGACCAACCTTGCACATTATTCATAGCACTTTTTTCTGCATCTGTAGTACACCCCTGACATGACATTAGTGGCCCCATAGTAACAGCCCATAAGACAGATCACCCTTTATCACTCAAGACAAGTAAACTAATGAGATTCTTATAGTAGAGGTGTGGAAGGCACTGCAAAAGGGACAGAGTTACCTGGGATCCATCAAGATTACTTGCAGATACGAAGAGGTGATAAATTAACACAGAAGAGTAAATTTAGACTGTAATTGTGGTGAAGTTAACATTTTCTGTCTTGAGAATTTAGCCAGAAATGCAAGGAGACAGAATTATGTACAGTTACTGATCAGTGAGTTGCGCACCAGTGTCCTGGACGAGTTTCTTCATTGCTTTGCAGAATGAGAACTTAAGAAAGTTGTAATTTTTGTCATACTTGCTGCATGGGAATGTGAGACCTGGCAGTTTTTGTGAGAAGTAAGCTATGTACTGGCATCAGGTTTGATTCTCTTCCTTTCCTTCATTCCATTACTTGTGTCTTTCAACATTAACTAGGACATATCTGCTACACTGATGTGACAAGTATGTTATCAGTATTTAAAATGTCTCAACAGAGAATAGTTAATTACTTTTATTGATTTTCCAAACAGTAGATATGATACCTTAATAAGAATCTGTGGAAGTCTACAAACAATATAAGGGGTAAAGATAATCACTCATCGTATAACTGAGACATTGAGTGATTGATAGACACATAAACAAGACTAAAAATGCTGTTGAGCTTATGAACCAGGTTTTTTTCCGCAGAAGGTTAATCTCAACAAATGTCTTCATTCTTGCCTACATGCCTATCAGCTGCACAGTGCCTCAAGAATATTGTGAGGGATTGATTATCTTTAATCATTACATTATTTGTATCCTACCCAAGGCCTTCCATTATCATAGTAATGCGTTTTGAAATCTATATAAAACAGCCCCACTAATTTAGATTCTCTGTAGCTACCCTAAATCAGTTCAGCAAATTCTGGGACTGAGCAATAGCTGATGCTCTATTCCTAATGACTCAAATGTATGAAGCTCTTATCAACTGTAACTCTTTTTTTATATGTACAGATTAACAAAATTGTCATCATCATTATTATCATTATTATTCATTAAAGGGAATGCCTTGTTGTTGTGTCCATTTATCTCTGTTTCTCACCACCCACTATATTTACTATATAAAACTAGATGTAAACACAAATCATATTATTTTTGGTTACATGTCTGTGTTAATTTGGAACAAGATAAATGAGTTTATCAACTAAGTTCCCCCTTTTTCATTTGCTAAATCCTGTGGTATTTTATTTTCTTGTATTTGTGCCACAAACACCTTTTAAACAAGTTCAGATGATACCAAAGACTTCACCCAGTATTCTAATGTTAATTTCCATGGTCATAACTCACTAAAGTTTAGGCCACATCAAATCTGTCAAAAGACTGATTACTTCACTAGTTGTGTTTTCTCTTGGAATTAATCACATCGTTTGATGCAAACTATCTGTATTTGTTTTATATGTTTGTCATGGAAAATGAATAAATTGTTTATGATCCACTCTGCTTTCTTTGTGATACAAACAAGAAATTCCCCAGTATAAATACAGATAACAAGAAGGTAAGCCAGTAACCATTTACAAGTTGTACAGTTGCTGTTTTTTAGTATTATTTACTTCTGTTGCATTGTCGTCTTCTTTTTCTTCTCTTTTTATACTGTAGTGTTAATATGCCTGAAATTGGGTAATATTTGGACAAAGTCTTCCTTCAGAGCTCCCTCTCTTCCTTTTACACGTGTGTGCCCCCCCCCCCCCCCCCCCACACACACACACACACAGAGAGAGAGAGAGAGAGAGAGAGAGAGAGAGAGAGTCATAAATTTACTCTCATACTTTTGGTAAACTGGTTTTCTTCTTATGGTGCTAATTTGGAGAAAATAATGATAGAGGTGATTTGAAAACTCTCAACTTGGTTCGTGTGTATAGCGTGTTATCAACTGCATCTCAGTTTTGGTGTTTCTGATAAGATGTTATTTTTATTTATTCCTTTTTAATACTAAAATCCATTGTGCTTTCACACTTTTTCTTTTCCTAATTATGTTGTGCACCCTAATTATGTTGTGCACATTTTTCTCTTGTATCATGTCTAATAATTCCTATATTCAAAGACACAGAAAGGTGAGTATTTGTAATTGTAATTATTTTCTCAGTTGTATTCCCATTTTATATAATTCATGTATTCATAAGTTCACCATATATACTTAGTTGTTTGAGGTAAAAACATGAATATACTTTCACATCTCGCTCCCAAGTTTCATACTGTAAAAATGTAATAGTGTGTAATTTGCAACTACTACACTTGCAGAGTGAAGTTATGCAGTTTACAGTGTGTAGTTGATTCACTTCTGTGTTATTGATTTCATTATAGGAGCAGTACCACAAAAGACATCGGCGGTACTACGTGAAGACAGTGAAAACAGTGAGAGCTGACAGTGCCTTGTGAGTTATAACGTCTAAGATTATTTATAATTGACTGAATACTAAAAAGTGTAAAGTTCCACTTGTGCTCATTACTCTGTTTCATCAGTTATTGATATTTAGATTGAATGCAGAGCTAATATAATTTTTTAAACGAATCCTACAATTCATTTGTGCTGTACCATGAGGGTACAATGACAGCAGCCGTCATGAGAATGTAAAAGTAAAGCATCATTAATACATTTTTCTTGTGAATACTTAACCGGTGTCGACTGAATATATAGTAATTGAAATTGCTAAGGGATATAGGAAGAAAAGATGAGGATGTTCTTAATATTCTGAGAACTACATAAAGCTGGAGGTATTTCAAGAATAAAAGTGAAGCTATAAGAACAATGAAAATTAAAAGCATTAGTAATGTAAAATACTGGATGTACCATATTGAGAGCACATCAGGGAGGTCAGCACGCAAGGGGTGGGTTAGGGTTTGTGGAGCATGGAGTTCATAAGCTGGGTGCTAGTTGACATCATGAGTGCTCCATTACCATCACATCTGGGTGGGTGTCTGCACCACCATTTGATTTGATGGTAAAGTGTTGTGTGTTACAGAGAATGGAAATATGACATCACTACCTTTACTACAAGGAAAAAATCTGTCAGAAAATATACCAACTTTAGAGCCTTACAAACTAAAGGATCATTACTGCCTAACGCCAACAGGGTAAAGTCTGTGGTGCACAGTCTGTGACTGGGCTACTAGCAGAATCATAGGTAGAGTACAGGCTTTCTTCGCTGCGATGATATGAAGGGTAGGTTGGCAAGCCTGTTGCCCTAGCCATCTTTTGCCCCCAGGACAGATGTTTGATACTCATTTGATAGAGACTGAGTGGACTTGTGGGCATCCTGGAGAGACTGGGACAAGGAAAAACTCCACCCCTATCCAGGATCAAATCCGTGACCTCCAGGGCCAGAGTCTAGTGCTCTACCTGCTAAACCACTATGGCCACACTGCCTAATATACTTCTTTCACTGTAGTAACAAATGACATAACATAAATGATGAATTTAACAACCTTTATAATTAAACAGGAAAAAATTGAGAGATATAGTGGTACCACAAGTAGCCCCCACAACACATCAGAAAGTGTTTTGTGAAATATAGATGTAAATGTAGATAACATATTCTGGAACATACATGCTTCAGTTATTTTAATATCCATCTAAATAAATGACCATAGACTGAAAAATAGAAGATAACATTCAATTTCTGCTATATATCATTTACTGTAAATTAAGGAAAAAATGTCACTATGAAGGCCTGTGATGTTGCGCCTCGAATAATAATAGCCAAAACTAACATTTACTTAAATGCTATGTTTGAGATCTGTGTAAAGTGCAAGTGAAAAGAGTCAAATTTTTGTAGAGTGCTGTATCCAGCTAACAATGCATATAAGTCCAACGTGATCATTATCTTAATTTCAGATTACAGAAGTGGGTATTTTTGTTTGAGATGATCATATTCCCCATTAGAGCTTCATTTTAATGCTTTGTACTACTTTTTACTGACCTATTTAGGAGTATAATTCATGAAGTACTGTTTTCTGGGCTGGTTCATTTTTAATAGTAATTCAGTCAACACCAATACATGTCCATGACCATAATGTGTGTGTGTGTGTGTGTGTGTGTGTGTGTGTGTGTGTGTGTGTGTGTGTGTGGGTGTGTGTGTGTTTTGTCTATTTTGTGAGTAATGAAGTATCCTCATATATATGCAGGATTTTCCATCATTGGATTCTTGATGAAACGTACTGATACTCAAAAACTACAGACAATCCCACAGTATTTATTTATTTAAACCAACATATTGGCTTACTGGGTTACCACATGTCATTGTCAGATTTTGATATCTACTGTGGTTCGTCTAAAGCCTGCTTGAAATTAAAAATAGTAGGAGTAAATGGGCACAGAGATTTTTTTCCTTGCTGATTCCTTTATTTGGGACACAATTACTGGAATATTGGGTATGTTACTGACATAGTAAACTTACACAAAAACTTTCCATATTAAGCTATCACTGATGTTCACTATTTGTTTTGGAGTTATCTTCTTCATAACAATGCTTGTGTAAGCAGACATCTTCAGTGGTCAAAGGAAGTATTTTATCGTGCCAGATTGTTGCCTCAATCTTTTTCACAGTTGAAAGTTGAAAGATGTAATAGTTTGGGAAAACAGGAGAGTAACCAAAAATGAAGCTTCGTTATTAAATGCTTCCTTCAGAGTATGATGGAGCTAGAAATGACTGTGGATGGAGTATTATCTTAATGAGTTTACTTCTGTTACATGCAAAGTGTCTCCCAGAAGGCCAACCCCACGTCCAAGTTCGCGGGAGACGGGCAACGGCACAGAGTAGGGGAATGCCTGTAGGGATGAAATGCAGTAAAGATGCCCTGTGCTCTGCACTGCTGTAACAGCTGTAAAAACCCTACAGGAACCCTGAAGAGTGACGGCTGACGGGGCTCTGGTGAAGCTGCATTAGTCCCAGTGTGCCACCATTTGCCTGAATTGACAGTATCTTATTCAAAAACAGGCTTCAGAGTGGAGGAAGAAAAAACTAAGTATGACTTGTAAGAGTATCATTGTCTGAGAGGTACACTGCTAATAGATAGTACATGTAATGGAAATACAGTGATTATTGATGGACCTGAAGACAAAGTTTGAGTCCAGTCTACTTGTTTATGATGGAAAAGAAATGTGAATGGATAAAGGGATGGTGGTGATGTGGAGAGAATTGAAGAAATATAATTTGGAACTGTTGTTCTTTCTGCCTGTAAGATTTTGATAACTGAGTTGTGAAATGTGTCTGTGATGCAGAACTGGAAGTAATAAATGCATTAGATATGTGGAAAATATTTTGGACATTTGACTTTCAGTTTTAACCTTTGTTATTTATGTTGTAAACAACTTTTGAACCATATTTCCCAGATTTTTAATGCTTATTAATTTCACTATTTTTCAAAATTGTCTCATCTCAGATCTATTTCTAAATCAACAGTAGACTTCATTTGTTTCTCTAACAGCTAAACAAACATTTCATTGTTTAGAACCTCACACGCCACTAGTTCATACACAAACATCTATTTTCTGTTTGTGTATAATTTTTCAATGTTGTCAATCACCTTAGTGAACTATTCAGACTTATTATGTTTGTGGTTTTCTATCAGAATGTGACATTCATTCCTCTTTTGTTTATCATATTAGCCAATAAGTGAGGTACAATGAAAGGATTTGACTCTTATTGCATTAAAAATGTGCCCTCTGTCTCTTCTTTCTTTTTTTTTTATGCATAAATGGTTTTGTGTGCATGTGGTAAGTCTGGAACTGGAATTTGGGGGAGGGGGGGGGGAGGTAATTGAGGGTATAGGATGTAGATGCGAGGATGTGATGGAAGATGGGACAATTGGAGTAGTGGCTGCATGGGCCATCATCAATTATTATGGTTTGTTTCTTTTTTTTACTCTGTTTGTGTCCAACATTGTTAATCATTGCTTACTTGCTAGATTGTTTATCACTTCCTTTTAGTTCAAGGGCTTTATAGGTTTTGGAAAAAATGACACTTGTATACAGAGAAGAGTGTGACATATTATACACCTCCTCTTGCCCCCCTCCCCCCACACCAATCAAATTGCGAATTGAGTTGCTGTGGAATGGGTGTAAAAATCAGTTTCGTTTTCAGTGCCTAGATCTTGTTCATCTGCCATCTTTGGCATTCTTGTTGTAACTGCGACCAGGACGGTCGCGGGGTAGCACTGACGGAAGGCGCGGCGGGACCAGTGGATAGGCCCATGAACAACAACACAACAGAAAAGGACAGACAGGACCAACGTAGGACAGAACAAATATGACAAGACTGAACAACAGAGTCACAATGAAACAAACTCGTAGACGAACCAGGAAGAAAGCAGTCTAGCGCAAGCGAGGTGTAAACCAACGTGAGCGAGATCAGACTGACTGGATGAGCGAGTAGCCAGCGCTTAAGTATGCTCTCGGGGGCGCCGCTATTGGCCGCTGGGACCACGTGGTCCACTGTGGCACCCCCACACTAAAAGCGGGCCAGGAGGCGCGCGCCGCCACAACTTACGGTGCAGCGACCTCTATGGGTCTTCGACGTCCGTGACGTCTGGCGTGGATTCAAATTCTGTGGCGCGTGGTACCAAAATTCTACTAGTATCACTTGAGTCTATGAACCAGCACTTTCTTAATTGCTTCTCTGTTAAAGGCTCTTTCCATCTTCTGGGATCTGATTGTACCATAAAACCTTGATAGCTTTTCATTATTATCCTGACAGCATCCCCGTAATTTATTTTGCCTGCAGCAATGTTCACCTCTCATAGATCTCTCTCACTTTCTTGGAACCATCTTAACTTAGATAACTTCGGATTTAGAAAATTCCTGATTTTCTTTGTGAAATATATCCACATGGGGGATGTGCCTATAGGAAAGTAATCTTCTCTTTTTAATTGTTGTAGTTATTGGTTCCATCTTGCTGTACACTACTCTATTGTACCCCATTCAAACCTTCCATCAACGTATGTGTTGCCTAAGAAATTCTATAGTATCTTGTGTTCCCTTTTACGCAACTGGTTGACTTGTCCTTTTTGATTCCTGCACAGCTTCTCCATAACATACAAATCTTCTCATCATACAACAGTGCTGCAATGTCTTACTTTGGCTCGTACACTCAGCATTTTCTTATATATGTTTTTAGTCGCTTGATACACCCACTCTAATTCTGGATCTAGATACTGGCCATTTCGTGCTCTAGCCCATTTTGTTGGGTTACTTCATGTATGTACTTAAACATCTTGATTCTTCCAATTTTTCCTATGGTCAGTTACCACATATTCTGATTCATCACTGATGCTCTTCTTCTCAAGATGGTTTGTGTTCCTGAGCTCTTAACTGATGTTGTTGGCAAAAATGGCCATGTCATCTGCAAAAGCCATTCATTCAACATACATACACTGCTTTGAGTTTGGGCGTTAACTAAAACTTATCTTCATCTCCAACCATTTTTGTTCAGCATTTTTCTTCATTCTTCAATAATATTTTCTAAGAAACAACTGAAAACTGGCAGATAAAAATCGATCTCCTTGCCTGACCCCAGACTTTAACTCGAAGGTCTGTGAAATGTCATTCTTGAATTTCACATTTAGAATTGTAAAGGTGAGAGTCTCTTTAACCACGTTCCTGGACATATCATCCCCTCCAAATTATTTCATGATATCTAGTAATAACTCTCAGTTAATCACATATGCCTTTCTGAAGTCAACAAATACGACCACATAGTCAAGCCTCCCTGTAGTCTTATATCTGATGACGTTCTTCAGACTGAAAATTTGTTCTGGATAGGAGCACTCCTTTCTGAAACCAGCCTGGTACTCACCAACCGTTTATTACATTGAACTCCTATTGTGTTTAGGAATGCCTTAGAAAGAATCTCATAAGGAACAGGCACTATTCATATACTCCCAAAATTGTTGACATTCTTATTATCTCCTATGCGTAAGTACTGACTGCCATTTAGCTATTGTTGTACCCATTTGCCAGATCTCTTTAAAGAGAATCTTCATTAGATAGCTTCAGTAGTTCCACCATAATAGGATCTTTGTCAGCTACTTCATTTTCTTTCATGTTCTCTATGATCTGCTTAATTATTGTATTACAAGGTGGCTGAGAATTAGACAGACATTGAACAGTAAGGAAGATGGGTAATCTCTCTGTTGTCTCATCACAGTTGAGTAGTTGGTTGAAATACTGAGCCAAAATGTTGCAATTTGCCATGTTGTTCAGGACTAGATTTTCAGTGTCATCTGTAGAACACAGACTAGGGTCTTGATACCCTTTCACACTAAACCTGAAGGTTTGATAAAAGTCCCTGACATTGTACTTCAAGAAATCCTGATGAGTGATGTATCAGCTCTATCTGTTGTTTCCAATATGATTACTTTACACATCAAAACACTCGAGCTACAACTTTCCTTGAATCAAAATGTTTCTGTTCCTTCGTCAATGTCAACTTGTTCCTTGATCCAGTGTATTGTCACAGATTTTGTTCCACGATTGGAGTTTTTCTTTAGGACTTGTCAGGAGTGTCACATTGGCTGCCTGCTGACTGCTGAATGCAATGTTAGTCTAAATCTCAGATTTAGAGGTCAAGTTCCAGTGGTGCTGCTCCTTAACTTCTTGCCCGATCGTAAGTTTCATCATATGATGTCTCTGAATTTTATTTCCAGTTTTTGGAGGAATCTTCTAGAGAGGAACAAATTCACATTAGCCTAGGAATGGCAATGATCAGATTCAAATGTGGCACGTTTCAGTAGTTTGATGTTCATAATATCCTTTATTGTTCAGCTAGAGATTGCAACATGGTCAGTCTATTTCTTACCATTCATGTTAGCCGGTGACTGCCGAACTTCTGTTTGTCATCATTACTTGAAGATCAAATGTTTCTCACAATTCTACAAATCTAATTCAATTTTATTGATTTTAGTTCCACAAGCATACAAGTCCTCCTGTGGGCAAGATCTTTCCCAACTGTTGATGTAACTTCTTTTTATTTAAAAAATAACCATGTATAGAATATAATAACAACAATTTCAGTTTTGACCATACGTTGGGCATCTTCCTATTCAGTACGTCATAGGTATTATGTAAAGACTCTGATGATGGCCAGTTTATGGCCAAGACTGGTAATGACTGTTACCATGTTATAAGTGTATCTGTGTAGAATAAAAAGAAGTGTTAAGGCTTAATGAGTATAATAATGTTCTTGTATGTGCACAAGCTTCCTGGAGGAAATCTGTGAACTACAGTAACTGGGAAAAATGGAAAATGTGTGTCCAGAGTTGTTTATGATCTAAACAGGAGTTGTCATGTTAAATAAAATTCCTCATAGAACCCGTGTCTGTTAATAACTATGACTCTCAATACACAATTGAAAAATTCTTTTGGCTTTGGGGATTGAGTTAGTTTTATAGAAATTCTCTGGGTTAGAAGAATACCATTTTTATGTGGATTAATTGTTTTCAGATTATGTACTGCAATTTCTCTCACACATATTCTCATACTTAATTTTCTTATAGTTAAGATAAACAGCAATATTTTAAGTTCCTGGATTCCACAAGGAGCAGGTGTGAACTTCCCCCCCCCCCCCCCCCCCCCCCCTCCCCACGGAGAATATGTATTATTACTGCATTTTCATCTATGTTAGAAAATAAAAAGACTGGCTGTGTTAGGTGACTGGGGATGAATTCTCCTTAGTTACCCAGTTTATGCACTAAGTCTGTTAAATTTTAGATTAGTTTTTTATGCTAATATTGTCATTTACAGAAATGGTGGCACAAGTGGCTTTGACTCAGAACCTTGTTGGAATGACCACATGCTTACAGATGTCAATTATATTGAAAAAGCACACTTGGCTGTACACTTCAGTGGAGGAAGTTTTAAATGTAAGTAGCTTTCTATCCATAACTACCAAAACCTACGAAAATATATTTTATTATTCCTATTAAAGCATTGCTTTGTTAAAAAATTCTGTTTGGTTTCTCGTATTTAAATAACATTGCCATTACTTGAACACTGCAGGGCAATGTAAAATACAAATGTTTTGGTGATAAAAGAATATCATAAACTCCATATTGTAAATTTTTATGTGTAGAGCATATTTTCGTTATTTAGGTCATTGTTGTTTTTTCACTGTTGAGCAATGTGCTTTGCTGTGTACTAACAGTACATTTGTGAAATCAAAGTAAGGGAAAATTTTTGAAAGTTACACATAAATTGTTAGTTTTTCTAGCATGATAATAGTAACAGATACATTCAGTTTTACTTTCTTCTAGCATACAATGTTTTGCGGCTTTTTCGGTGCAAGAAGCAAACTTATGTGTGGGATGAGGACAGTGGGGACTTCCATAAGTTGTGTGGCTTAGACAAGCGTGTGCTTGTAAGTGTACTACATCAGCACCAAGGATTAACACAGCAGGAACAACTGTCAAGGTACGGATATTTGTCAAAAAATAGCCTAATGGTACAATACAGCATTCACGAAAAATTTTATATACTCAATAGTAAAAAAGTCAAGGAGGAAGAAGTGGTAAACGAGTTGTAGTGGGAGCAATAGTGGTGATGGCAGTGATGGTAATAATGTTTATAATCTGATATAGCGTGTGGAAATGTGAGAGTAAAACAAAGAAATGGACACAGTTACAGAAAGTGTGGGAGAAAATGAAAGTGCAAGACAGGTGAAATAAATAAATCTAATTACAATGCTACTCACCATGTAGCTGATATGTTGAGTCACAGAGAGGCACAACAAAAAGACTGTAAAACAAGTAAGCTTTCAGCCAAAGGGCTTTATTCTGCCCTGGATCTTCCATTGTTTGATTAAATCCAGTCACATCTATTTCAGGGAAATTTTCCATCTGTAGATTTCCTGAATTCTGGCCTTAGATAATACGGTTAACATGAAGTGTAATGAGCATGAGTGAGTGGGTAATTCGTTCCAACCTGGAATGGGAGAATGTAAGAAAGCTGAGGTGACATCAGAAAACAATTTATGCAAAACCAGGAATGAGAGCATAAACCATTGAAAGCTTGCCAGCCATCATAAAAACAATTGCTGCTGCTTATTTTTGAATAGATACCTGAAAATGTGTAACATTGGCCCTCAGCAGCTCAACATCAAAGAATTTGGCTGTTAATTTGGAGAAGGCACCAGTTAACTTTATTTACAGAGAAGGGATGAGTTAACTTTATTTATGAGGAGGTATTCAGTAGCTTTCCGATCACTGTGAATGTGTATGACAAGCCTCTTTAGACTAAATTAGTGTTTAAAAACCAGTAAAAACTGTTGTAAGACATTGTTGGCTGAAAAATCTCCTTGGGGTTCAGTTTCAAAGGTGTTCTGTATTCATACTCATTAAGCACATTTATTCTGTTTATGGAAGTAGGCTATGAACATGTGCCTTGGCAAATCACCTGAAACAATTAACACAAAAATACCCATATTTGTTTTCATATCCATACTTGACTTTTATTTGTAAATATGTTCTCCCCAGGAGAAAAAAACTCTGTAATAAAGTGATGAAATTGGCTCAGGATTAATGTGGATGTTGGAGCAACTGACAATCTCATTGTTGGCTTCATTCTGGGTGTAGAGGGAATAAATTAGGACAAAACTTCTATAAAGTCTTACTTTTTAATAAATTTTATATTTCACTTCTATGATGTAATTATTATTACTGGTTTTGTTTGTGTATATTATATAAAAATAATTCTTTTAACCTACAATGAATTAATCTGTTGCAGAATTTTGGCATTTGGTCCAAATGAAATAATCGTTCCAGTGCAGTCAGTGGTAACACTGCTGTTTCTAGAAGTCCTGAACCCATACTATGTGTTCCAGTTGCTGTCATTTATCCTGTGGTTTGCAGATGACTACATGTATTACGCTCTCACCATTTTGGCTATGTCAGCATTTGGTGTTATAATGTCTGTAATACAAGCCAGAAAGGTTAGTTATTTATTACTTGCTCTGTTTCATGTGCATAATTGTTACTTTGCAATTAACTTTAAGTTGGTTTTAAAGAATTAATTTACAGGGACAACACTGAAATGTTTTTGCAAATGATACATAATTATCATACTGTGTGTTGTCGTTGTGGTCTTCAGTCCAAAGACTGGTTCAGTGCAGTGCTCCGTGCTAGCCTGTTCAGTGCAAACCTCTTCATCTCCAAATAACTACTGCAGCCTAAACTCTTTTGAACTTGCATACTGTATTCATCTCTTGGTCTCTCTCTACAATCCCCACTATCCACCCATCCTCCCCCCCCCCTCTCTCTCACTCACTCCCCCCCCCCCTGTCCCCATCCCCCCCCCCCATCTCTCTCTCTTCCCTCTAATACTAAATTGGTGATTCCATGATGTCTCAGAAAGTCAGAATGTGTCATATCAACTGATCCCTTCTTTTAGTCAAGTTGTGCCAATTTTTTTTTTTTTTCTAGCCACTTGTGTCCAATATCTCCTCATTAGTTACACAATCTATCCATCTAATCTTCAGCTTTCTTTTTTTTTTTTTTTTTTTTTTTTTTTTTTTTTTTTTTTTTTTTTTTTTTTTTCCCCCCCCACCACATTTCAGAAGCTTCTATTCTCTTCTTGTCTGCACTGTTTATTGCCCACATTTCACCTACATACAAGGTTACACTCCAGAAAAATACCTTCAGGAAAGACTTCGTAACACTTAAATCTATATTTGATGCTAGCAAATTTCCCTTCTTCAGAAACAATTTTCTTGCCATTGGCATTCTACATTATAAATCCTCTCTACTTTGGCCATATCAGCTATTTTGCTGCTCAAATAGCAACACTCATCACTATGGTTAATGTCTCATTTCCAAATCTAATCCATACAACATCTCCCACATTAATTTGACTTTTGCTGATGCTCATTTTATAACCTTTTTTTAATTACACTCTCCATTCTGTTCAACTGCTCTTCCAATTCCTTTTCTGTCTCTGGTAGAATTCCAATGTCATCAGCAAATAAAGTTTTTATTTCTTTTCCTTGAACTTTAATCTCCAAATTTTTCTTTGGTTTTCTTTACTTGCTCAATGTATAGATTGAATAACATCAAGGATAGGTTGCAACCCTGTCTCACTCCCTGTCAACTACTGCATTCCTTTTGTGCCCCTTGACTCTGGTTTCTGTACAAGCAGTAAATAGTGTTTCACTCCCTGTATTTTAACCCTGCTACTTTCAGAATTTTGAAGAGTGTATTGTAGTAAACATTGTCAAAAGCTTTCTCTAAGTCTAAAAATGCTATAAACATAGATGTGACTTTCCTTAACCTATCTTCTAAGAGAAGTCGTAGGGTCAATATTGCCTTACTTGTTCCTTCATTTCTCACAATCCAGACTGATCTCTGCGGTTAGCTTTTATCAGTTTTTCCATTCATCTGTAAATAATTCATTTTACTATTTTGCAACCATGACTTATTAAGCTGATGGTTCAATAACATTCACATCTGTCAGCCATTCTTTTTTTGGAAGGAACAGTTTTGTCATGGGCGGCTCTCCCAGGGATATCAGTAGTTCTGACAGACTATCATCTGCTCCAGCGACCTTGATTCAACTTAGGTCTGTCAGTACTTTGTCAGATTGTTCTTGCGGTATCATATTACCTATCTCATTTTCATCCACGTCCTCTTGCCATTCTGTAATATTGCCTTCAAGTTCATTTACCTTGTGTAATCCCTGTATATATGCCTTCCACCTTTCACCTTTCCTTTGTGCTGATTATCATCTGAGTTCTGGTTATTCATACAGCTGCTTCTCTTTCTCCAACAGCCTCTTTAATTTTCCTGTAGGCGGTATCTATCTTTCTCATAACGATATATTCTTCTGTATCCTTACAGGCAGTATCTATCATTCTCATAACGATATATTCTTCTGTATCCTTACATATGTCCTCTAGCCATTACTGCTTAGCCAGTTTTGCAGATTTGTCCTCTAGTCATTCCTTTTTAGGAATTTTGCACTTCCGTATATTGAAACAAAATAATAATTAAATAATGGCTTTGCTTATGGAATCACCAGGAAGAAGGTATAGTGGTGTAAACAATAGATCATAGTGTGTAAAGTTTGTGATTCTATGATTTCCTTGCCGGCCGGAGTGGCCGAGCGGTTAAAGGCGCTACAGTCTGGAATCCTGCCTCGGGCATGGATGTGTGTGATGTCCTTAGGTTAGTTAGGTTTAAGTAGTTCTAAGTTCTAGAGGACTTATGACCACAGCAGTTGAGTCCCATAGTGCTCAGAGCCATTTTTATGATTTCCTTATTGCTGTATAAAATTTAAAAGCAAAATATGTGGTAATGTTTCTAAGACTAGATATTAGTGTTGGTTCAAATGGCTCTGAGCCCTATGGGACTCAACTGCTGTGGTCATAAGTCCCCTAGAACTTAGAACTGCTTAAACCTAACTAACCTAAGGACAGCAAACAACACCCAGCCATTACGAGGCAGAGAAAATCCCTGACCCCGCCGGGAATCGAACCTGGGAACCCGGGCGTGGGAAGCGAGAATGCTACCGCACGACCACGAGATGCGGGCGATATTAGTGTTTTTCAGGTCTTTAATCCAAGAGAGACTGCATAGTATAGTGTTGTAGAAATTAATAGTCAAGAGAGACAGGCTTAAAAATGAGAAAAGTTTGAACATACCTGTGAAAGAGAAAACAGTTTATATGTAATAAAAGGGTAGTTCAAAAATGGAGGTAACAGCTCACTTGTTTCCAAAGCTCAAGATACTGTACTACATCATTTGGTGCCATGTTTCATGTTGCCAGACAGAACCTTTGTCTTCAGTTTTTGAATGATTTATTTTTGGTGCAGTTTCCTGAAGAGACATTTTGTCTTTCTGTTGGTAATAAGAATCTTGTATATTATAGCTATTGTTTGAAATTGCTGCAAGAGGTAATCAAACTCTAGTGAAAAAAAATAAATTAATGAAGATTCTGGAAGAAGACTAAGGAAACAATGAGTCAGGAAACTTTTAATTCAAGATTAATGTTTAATTTTATAGTGCCAACGCATAAAAACACATGTAATTATAATTGTCTGTGCTATGTGATCTTGGACCTAGATTTAAAAACTTGATATGTGTGTCTTTTGTCATGTATGCTTGTGAGAGGGCATTGTGTTCATCTTAAGTTTATCAGTTATGATGCAAAATTAAGTTAATTGTAGAACTGAATATCTTGCACTTTCAAACTAATGAGGTTTTAATGCTTAATATTTACTAACTTTTCCTCTGTTTTAGACACAACACAAATTAAGAAGCACCATACATGCATCTGATGTTGCAACAGTAATGCGGGGTCCAGCACAAACTGAAACAGTATCAACTGATCAATTAGTTCCTGGTGATGTTTTAGTGATTCCTCGCCATGGATATACAATGAACTGTGATGCTGTGTTGCTTACTGGCAACTGTATTGTTAATGAGAGCATGTTAACAGGTACAGGTTTTTCATGTTTAATGTCAGCATCACATGAAAATATATGACAAAGTTTTCTTTTATAGTTTTCTTCTATAGTTGAGGTAAAATAATAACTATCTTTGACATCAGTTTTCTGTAGATTATTCAGAAAGCTAGACATTAACTGCCATGAAGCATAAAAGATAAACAACCACACTAAACTTTTCAGTTTCTTTATTTAGCCTGAAATAACGTTCAAGACATGAGATATTAATAAGTGGGATGCATAGGTTGAGGGTAACTTACTGAAAACCCTACAAATCTAGTCTCTCCTTCCCCCTCCCCTTCTCTTACCTCTCCCTCACTTCTTTCCTCAACCCTCCACCCTTCCCATAGCACTCCCTCTCTTACTACCTCTTACTCACCAACTTCCCTCCTTCTGTTCCTTAAGCCAAGTTTCCACATGCATCTAAAGTGAGGCTGTAGCAAGTGACATGACAGTTGATATGTGAGTGGCACTATGTGCTGCTGTTTTCACATACTCCTATCAAAATTCTAGTTGCACAGTTTTCAATATGGTGACAGATGGACATTGTTGTAATCATTCAGGCTGTGGCATTAGAATTGAGCCAAAAATTGATTGTTGTCATCATTCAGGCCATGGCATTAGAATTGAGCCAAAAACCCATCAAGAAGAAGAGAAAGCATATATATTGGATTTGGAAGTAGGTTTTGCACAGAAATAACACTGGAGCATCAGGAACGCTTTCATTGAAGTAACACTTGTAAACAAAAATCCATTCTTGGACCACTTTCAAATGACGAAAGTAAATTTCAAGTACTTGTTTAGCTGCATAGCAAGCTCTGTTAAAAAAATCCGATGCATTAGAGACGGAGTACTTGCCCGAGTGAAACTACAAGCAACTCTTTGATATTTGACATCTGGTTATTGCCTGTCATCTCTCCAATGTTTCTGTCACTTCCTTAAAACTAAAAAGTGTTCTATTGTGGTGTGTTGCATGCTATTTACAATGCCCTGAAGGCTCATTTGAAAGCTAATATTTTCACTCTTGCACCAAAATCAGTAGAATACAACAAAATATTAGTTATTCTATCCCGAATTTTGGAGTTACACTTCATGCAAGTGCATTAAAGACACTTCAATATAGTTTATTTCCTTTATTAAAAGTTACATCCAGTCTCAGATTATCCTGCCACCAGAAACCTTGTTACTCCCTTTCTCAGATCCATTGGGCAAGTCTTTATTGGTATTGAAGTTGCCAGTACTAGAATCTCAATATACTCCCAGTATTGCATTAATTCTCATCATTTGTAGAATTCAGTGAGCTGTTCTGAAACTCAAAAATCACCTTTTACTAATTACTCAGTAATGCTTGCTTACTCACTCAACCATATACTTTCACCAAAGAGATTAACCATTATGAAGGTTTTATATGCTGAAGTCACACTTCCTACCAATGTAACACAAACACTGTGCTAAAAACTATGCATTTTGAATAGATTTCTAATGCGGTGTATTGTTGAAGCAACATATTTTCATAAAACATAAGTATAAATGCGAAACCCACCTAATACATGTATTAGCTTCGGAAGCACTGGAATCAAGATGGTGGCTGCACAGTTTGCTTCTGACACTAATCAGTGGAATTAATTGGGGAAAGAGAGCAGCATCACAAAGTTAAAGCAGCAGTCTTTCATGGCATGGCTAAAAGTGGTGTCACTTGAGTGGTACCACAAGAATTAAGGTGTTTCCACATGTAATGTCGGTGCAGCCACTCAAGGGGCAGCCAAGTGGCATCACTTACGTTGCATGTGTAAGCCTGACTTTATACCTCACACCTCCATCCCTCCCCACCTCCTTCCATCACCCTCTTTCCCTTGTTACTCTCTCCTTCCGTCAACCTCCCCTATTTTCTCCCCCTCACCATGCCATCTTCCCCTCCTTTCCTCTGCCATTCTTACCTTATCATGCTGTTTGTCCCTTGTTCCTTCATTATCCCCAACCCTCCTTTTTTTCTCTCCCTCTTTTTTCTCGTTCTCTTTTTCTCCCCTCCATTGCTCAATTTACCCTCCATCCCTCACCTTTCCTTCTATTCCATACCTTCCACTCCCTCCCATGCCCTCCCATCCCAATGACGCCTTCGTCCATCAAAATCACCTCCTTCTTATTCATTCTTCCTCCAGCGATGCCTCATCTTTCAACTGCCTTTCATTCTCTCCATTCCCTGCAGCCCTCCATTGCCCCACCTTCCATCCTTTCCTCCCTAACTCTCTTACTCCTTTTCTTGGCCAACAATTCCTTCCTCAGGCCTCTTGTCCTTCCTTTGAGCCTCTTTCTCTCCATTATTCCTCATTGTTTCTCCCTTGCCTCTCACTCCATGCTCTGCCCTCCCTCTCTCATTCCTTTCCCCATCACTCCTTCATTGCTAATACCTCTCCCGTGTTCCTCCATCCTTTACCTCTCACCTCTCTCTTCATCCCTCAGCCCATCATCTCTCAGCACATTCTATTATTGCCCCCTCCTCTCCCTCTACCATCCCCAACTTTTTCTTCCCCTCCGCAGCTCCTCCCTTCCCATGATATTCCGTGATGTTTCATGTTACTATTGGAAAGTTTTTGTCCCACTTGCATATATAAGTTATACAGTGATAGTGCTATCTCCTCACACATTGATATGATTTTACAACAGTTTTCTCAGTCCATTTTGGACCTACTTCACCATTGTAAATCTTCTCCTAATTGCGAGGGGAACTTAAAATTGTGACTGAGCATGACACACTTTAAATGTCCATAGACATATCTCAATACCAAAGTTATTCTCCACAATGGAGCAACTTCTTCCAATTTCTTACCATGCCTTGTTATTGGTACTTAAAAGAAGCACTTTTAACACCAAAACATAATCTTGCCTTCTACCACTCCACTCATGTTGTCTAAATGTTTGTACTTGAAACTTTTATTGATTACAAGGTTGTCCTGCAGCAAGTAATTGGTTCTCATTAACCACTTCCTGATGACCAATGCTGCTTTTGATTATTTTGCATCAGCATTGACTTTGCCGATATATACTTTTCTCCAATTCCTATCATCATCACCATAATTAATCCATTCAGACAATTTTATGAAGAAGAATAATGCCTCAGAAGGGAAAGTTTTAAGCAGGAACCTGGTTACAATAATCTTTAAGAGTTTTTATTCTCTGTAAGAAATTTAGTGTTTTCAATTATTGATTTTGTTACTACAGTATGATGAAATAATATCAAAATCTTGCCATTAATGTATGCAAATTTGCATACGTAACATTTTATCACAAGTATGTCTAACACAGGGTGTCCCATGGGGAATGGTCAATATTCAGGGGTAACATGGGAATGAATGTCTGATGCAAAAATTTCATATTACAAGTGGTTTCTGAGGTAGAACACACTTAATGTTTGTCTGGTTTACACATGTACAACAATTAGTAAACAATACAACATGCATTTTGCAAAGTATTGACTGAAAAATATGTATTTTTAACACATTCGCCTCTATGTATTATCATTTGTGTCACATTACAGCTGTTGTACGGTTCACAATAAATGTTTGAATATCCCGCCATCAACTTAAGTGCATGTATGCACTCTTTGGAGAACATGTTGTGTTGCTTGTCTGAGTGCCTCTGCACTTTCCCTAATGAGGGCTGAAGCGTCTGTCATATGTCCAAGCAGTTCATCTCCTGTGTCCACCTTTTGTTTGTACACCTCAGACTGCATCCAACCCCATAAACAAAAATCTAATGGCATAAGGGCTACTGATCTTGGTGGCCAGCTAATTGTACTACCATAACCAACTCAGCATTTAGGATAAGTACAGTTCAGGTGTTCCCTCACATGTCTGCTATAATGTAGAGGGGACTCCGTTATACTGGAGGTACATTACAGTCAGTGTGGCCAAAGGAACACCCTCAGGGTGTTCAACAAATGAGTTTTCCAAAACAATTGCAAGTAATTCTGTCCTGTCATTTGCTCTGTCCTAAAATGATTTTACTTTTCAACGTATTTCCAATCATGCCACACCAAACTGTTGATCGAAAAACAAACTTGGAAATTGGTTTGGAATAGCATGCAGATTTTGCTGCAAAATCAATGCTTATTACATGTGTTGATCTTCAGCAGGGAATAGTATTAATGGAAGCAGATGACAATTTTCATTTAACCAGTGACAAAATTCAAGCTGTGTGGCATTGTCATCAATGTGAAGATTGTGGACACACACTATGTGAAATGGGTACAAGTTTTCTGCATGTAATATTCACCATACACATGTTTGTGGGACATTGATAGGTGCAGAAAGTTGCCATTTGCTGGTAGCAGGGCTATGGTGCACCATTTCAACACTGTGTTTCTGTTCCTCCACAGGTTATTGAACTACACATTCAGAAGAAAAATAGGAACTTGGAAGAATGTCTGTTTCATGCAATGCTCTGAAAACTCTTGTAAACATTCTACAGTCAGAAATTTGATAGGAAGGAAAACACTGACAGTGTCCTTATACAGCAGCAGGACCACTATGACAGCAGAAGCTATAAACATTCACCATATGTGCATATTTTTCATTAGCATAAACATGAGGCATTTTAGCCAGCACGTGTACACACAGAGTTAACCAATGTTTCTCTCTGATATGCTGTCAGTCCCTCCCACTACTTCGCTCTCAACACACCATGAAAAGCTACACATTCAGCAGACCAGTTTAATGGGAGAAAGACATCCCAAGTAGTTGGATTGAAAGCAAGGAGGTAGGTTGGACTAGAATAAAATGTCAGTGAGGTTGGTTAGGTAAGACAAATACGTGAGCACCACTGGCCCAAAAACAAATGTACATTAAATGTGCCCTATCTCAGAAACCATTCAGAATAGGGCATGTAAACATATGAAGTTTTTTGCTTCCAATTGAACACCTCTGTAATATCCCAGAATATTGACCTTTCTTCTTGGGACACCCTGTATATTGGAAGTAAAAAGCTATATATACAAATGTTTTTACTACAGTAAAATTCAACAAGTTAATACCTCTTAATCAAGGAGGGTCCTCACTAGGGGTGGAGTTACTGGACAGGGTGGACCATGAATAGCTTACAGCCTCTGTTCAGCATCATCTGGCAGGACGGGAAAAAACCCACTCCACTGATGTGCTTGGTGGCAAAGTGGGCATGAGAACAGCTGGGGATGGAATAGTAATAAACCCGTCTGGTACTCCTGGCATGCACTGCACTATTTACACTGCACTGCACACAATACTCCAATTACTGATACTGGGAGGATGAAACAAGCATGTGGCATCAGGCTTTGTACATCCGTAGTCAATAGAAGCACCTCAAGGGGATGCAGCTTGGGAAGGCAGCAGGGAAAAACATGGTAACACTCCTATAGCTAGAAGAACTGCGACAGAAAACTGACACTGAACCCGGAATAAGGATTCTACTGTTCACCCATACCCCGGCAAAATGTGGCAGACGATGACATGAGCCATGTGGCATTGTGCAGGCAAGCTGCCAAGAGCACAACTGGGAGGTGTTCCCTTTTCAGAGTGGAACAAGAGACGACTTGAGCAATGGTTTGGGATGCGTAGTGTATGGAAATCGTGGGTATCTAAACTCTACCTCTGGCCAAAGTGACCAGTGAGGGTGTTTGGGGGGCTGGTTTCTGGTCTGCGCAGCTCATCATCTACTACTGCAGTTGGAGGCGATGGAAGGAGTCACCACGCGGTTCCCCTTTTTTGAGTGGAAAACACCGGTGCCATCCGCACAGAGGGATGTTTGAAGCTGACTGAGGATGCTTGCTGGGAGGTATGCATGGGTTGTTGCTGCTGTGCTCATGCTCTTGCTGTGGTTTGTAATGAGAATGGGGGCACGGGCAGCTCCTGTGTACAGCGTTGTGTGTGAAGTAGCGTTGCTGCTCCAATGGTGCAGGTGCTAGCAGCGGTACTGACGACACTCTGTTGGGAGTGCGGGCCATCTGTGGGGGTGGGGTGCTGTCTCCATCAGATGGAGGCTGCATAAAGGGTGGTGCAGTGTGACATCAGGGTCCCAGGCACTGGAGGGTGTGTCAGTCATGTAGTTGTCTGGCGGTGGACCAGAGGCAGCATCAGCTGGTGGTGTGTCAAACACAGCGTTGGGGGTGGTGTCAACTGGTGACACGTTGAGAACAGTGGAGGGGATGGTGTTGGCCTGCATCGTATTGGGTGCAGTGTTCATGGTGCTGTGACTAGGGTCAGTGGTAGGAGAGGGAAACTCCACCTCGATGGTGCTGTGTCCATTGGCCGGAGGGGGTCTAGAATGTAGCCCAGCTTGAGCCTGTCTACGAAAATGGTTGTCATGACCCCATTCGGACAAAAGGAGAATGTCTTGTCCCCATGTTGCAACACCAAGTACGGGCCCAAATATTGAGGGTGGAGAGGTAGCTGGTATGCATCCACCGGAGACATGACATGCTTGCATGCTGTGAGGTCACGGTGGATGAAGGTCGGGTGCTCACTGTGATGTTGCAGAGATCTTCGTCGCAGCTGGGCCATGAAGTCGTGGAGCTGCTGCACGAAACCTGGGACATTGCTGTCAGGAGGGAGCAGGGTCGGTTCCAAAAATCACCAGGAGTGGTGAGTGGCTGTCTATATACGAGCTCAGCAACAGAAGTTCCCAGGTCTGTTTTGTGTGCAGAGCTAGAAGTACCAGGGGTAGGGCAGTGGACCATTCAGAAGAATAATATGTGAGGACAGCTTTAAGTGTGCTGTGGAACTGCTCCACCATGCCGTTAGCTGCAGGGTGGTAGCTGGTGGTATAATGGAAATTGGAGCTGCAGGTGCCTGTCAGAGATTGGAAGAGAGCTGAGGTGAACTGGCACTTGTGATCTGTAATGATGTCGTGTGGGCAATCAAAGCAGGATACTCAGGTCCAAACAAAGGGTGCAGCCACAGTTTCGGCTGAAATGTTGGGGATGGGGTAGCCTCTGGCCAGCGAGTAAATCTGTCAGTAATTGTCAGCAGATATCGATATCCATTGGAGGAGGGTATCGAACCGACAATATCGAGGTGAACACGTGTGAACCAGTGTTGTGTGGGGGGAGAGGTGGCCACAGGGGAGTGAACATGTCATCTGACCTCGGCGTGCTGGCACGGAACACCTGACCGGGCACAGTTGCTGCAGTCATGTTGGATGCCTGGCGAGACGAAGTATTGTTTCACGAGGTTGGCACAACTGTAGATGCCTGGGCGTGCGAGGCCATGAACATGGTCAAATGTTTCGAAGATCAGAGGGAAGAAGTGGCAGAGCGTTTGTTGGAACCATCAGGTTGTGAAGAATCCATGAGGACGTCACACTAGTTCTTACAGTCAGAGCTGGATATGGATTGTAGCTGGAGTTTGAAGCCAGATTGCATATTCTCAGGGGCATGAGCCAGGTCCGGGTCCCCTCTTGAGCAGCAGTGAGGACATCGTAGTCTAAGGGTTGGGTGATGGCACAGGAATGGCTAAGGCAATCTGCCACAATGTTATCGATGCTGCCAAAATGCTGATCATTGATATTGAATTGTGCAATATACTCCTGTAGCCTGAACTGTCGAGGTGAGATCTGGTCTATGTCTTTCCCGCCAGAACTAGAGGGTAGAGGGCGGTGGTCTGTGAAGATCGTAAAGATGCATCCATCGACTGAAGATCGGAAATAGTGGACAGCTTCATGGACTGCGAGCAGCTCACAGTCATATTTGCCCCAATGGAATTGTGCGTCAGAGAGCTTGGACAAAAAGAAGGCGAGTGGATGCCAAATGTTGTCCGCATATTATTGTAGGATGGCCCTGATAGACGTCTGGCTCGCATCTACCACTGTTGAGATGGTGGCATTAGGGTGGGGACGTATTTGCCCAAGGTCCCATGTTGGTTTTTCGAAGATCTTGAATATGGCCTGGGTCCAAGGGAGCAGCGTGTTGCCTTTGTTTTTATCACTACAAAGTGCTGTAGTAAGGGGCTCTTGGAGCATCATTAAGGTGGCAACAGAAAAAGTTGACCATGCCAATGAAACACCGAGGTCTTTGAAGGTAGTAGGGCACGGAAAGTCTGCTACTGCCTGTTTTGTCTTGAGGAGGGGGTGGGAGCCAGCAGCAGAGAATAAGTGCTCAAGAAATTTGATCGTGCTCACCCCAGAAATGCATTTTGCCATCTTGGGGATCACCCCAGCTTTCTGCAGGTGGGAAAAATTTTTCTGTAGGTGTTGTTAGGCAGGCGAAACACTATGGTGCACCCCGGAGGATGTTGTCGAAAATTCGCTGCCATGTTTGTGCATCATTGCTGAGGCCAAATTTCATGAATTCACTCATAAACAGGCTGAAAGGTATGAGTATGGCTGTTTTCTCAACGTCCTCTGGGGTGACTGACATTTTTGTGTAGCCTTTAGTGCTGTGTATCTTACTGAAGATAGTAATTCCCAAGATGACATCATTGTATGTGCAGAGGAGTGGGACCGGATGGCATTCAGGGGTGATGTGGACATTGAGTTTACAGTAAATGCCACAAGGGTACCAGGAACCGTCCTTCTCGGGGGTGAGGTGAAGGACTGAAGCCCAGGGGTTTCTGGTAGGGCAAAGTACACCGACAGTGAGCAGCTCTTCAGACTCCTTTTGTGCGACTTTGCGCTTGTCAGTGGGTAGGGGCAGGCACAACAGAAAACCTGGGGGCCAGGGGTACTGGCGATGTAAATCTCAGTGTCATGCTGAACATTCAGGGAGGTGCTGGGTAGCTGGATGATGAGGGGGATTTCTACAAGGAGCTGAGCATATGGACCTGAAAGTGCCAGCTGTCTCATGGCAAAGCACATGGCAGGGCGGGAGCTGCAGCGGACAGTCCTACCGGAGTTGCCGTCAACTAAACAGCACTTAACTACGTCAGCCAGTAGGCTGTAACGGCCGAGGAAGTCAGCACCCAGAATGGGGTTGGTAACATCTGCGACTGTGAAGATCCATGGGAGTTCGCTCTGGAACCGTAGATCAATCAAGTGGATATGCATCCCTTAAGTAGAGATGGCTGAGTTGTCAGCTGTGGTGGCGTGGAGGGGAGAGGGGGGGGCGGATTTAGGAGTAGTTTGTGGGGGAATATGGATAAGTCAGAGCCAGTGTCGACAAGGTAGCGGACAGGGGGACTAGCATCATTCAAATCCCATATGAATAGGCACTGTGAAGTGGTACAGCAACAGAGTGCGCATACTGCCAGAGTTTGGGGACAAGGAACATGGAAGTCTGCAGTTGGTCATGTTCTTGCCAAGCCTCTGGTGGTACCAGCAGGTTTTGCCTAGATCACGGTGGTTGTGGTTGTTGGGGGCACAGGAAGGGGGGGTGGTTGTTTAGAACTATGCCAGGGGGCAGCTGTTTTTGCATGGTCCGGCATTGTGTGTGTGTGGAGACTATCAGTGGCTGGCAGCAGGTACGTGAGGTGGTGGATGACACTGGCAGTAAGTGCTGCCATCTCAGAGCTCAAATGTCTCAGAATCTGGTAGAGGCCGGGGCCTTGTGAGCTGAGCAGAGGGTCAATAGCATCAGTGATGTCACACATACAATGGCTTATGGTGGGGCGGGAGGGGTCGGTGAATAGCCGGCCAGAGCTGCAGGGTGGTAGCCGGCATTCTGCACTGCCACCGCAGTGGGAAAGACGTTCAAAGTTTCTAACAGTTTATCCGCCAAGACTATGGTGTTGCCTAACAATAAATGGGCGCGCGAGCCCAGGGCAGCCTGTATGGGGGCGAGAAGCTACATGAGCCAGCAATTTAGTAGCAGGCCTTTGGGGAGGGTGTGCAGTTCAGCAAGTTCTTGGATGATACCCAGCAACAGGGGTAGGTGCATGTTGTCGCACTGCTTGGATGATAAAAAAATTACACACATGTTGCTGCTTCTAGGGCACGAAGCTGGATATCTTGCATTCTTTTAGTTTAATGTAGCTGCTGGAGGGGGGTGACTATAAAATAACATCCCAGATTGGGTGGTGGTGGTCAGGTCGAGATGCTGACAACCATTCCGAATTTCGTTGCATTGATCGTGGTAGCACAACCTCCGAAAACTTCTTCAATGGAAGCAAACTACAGGCGTGTGTTTCGTGGGTTGAAGGGGAGCAAGTGAGCAGCAGCACGACTGCCACATTGCAGCACAAGCACACTGCCAGTGGTGTCTGCAGGGTCAGCTTGCACTGGGCGCACTGCCCCGTTGGTCAGCTGAGTCGAGGGCAGTTCTGTAGTGTTGACAGATGCATGCAGAGTTCCACACCTCTGAAGTGCTCATATGTGTTGGGGTAGGAGGGGTAACAGGAGGCTGCTGGTTAGAGTGCCCGTCCAGTGTGACCGCTGTAGGGGTGGGAACGTATGGCAGCGATATTGTAACTTAACAGTGTGGGCAGTGTGTTGCAGTATGCAGGGTGGTGCTGGCAAGCAGTACTGTGAAGAAGAAGTTAGATGGGACACACATGGTCTATCTTACTATCTTAGCAACCAAAATATGTCTATCTTAGCATTTATGAGTCTTTAGAATGTAGACTGTGGAAGTGTTAAGTGATGGTGTTGCGTTTATTGCTGAGCTGTGTGCGTCAGGCAAACAAATTTCCAGCAAAAATGTAAGTAAAGTGTTGTAACTCTATATTTAACAACTATATTTAACAGTCTCACAGGACAGTAGTTCACAACAGATTCGATGTTTGACATACCCATGTGGCAAGACGTGTACAGCACAGATCTACGAGGGTTGTACCAAAAGTAAGGTTCCCCATGAGCTACAGCCTCGAGGGAAGGTACTAGGCTGAATCAGACAACAGTGCCGTGGGCAGTGGTTTCCCCACTCTTGGCCCGCCTGTCCGCGATTTGCTACATCGCTCAGTGTTGACTTGGCAGTCGTCAAAGATGAAAGTGTTGATCACCGCTCCCGCCAAGTGCGAGGTTCGAGCAGTAATCCAGTTTCTCCACGCAAGAAAGCTACTGCCTGTGGAGATTCATCAGCAACTCACTGAGGTTTATGGTGAAGAGTGCATGTCTGTTCAGCATGTCCGCAAATGGCGCGGGGCTTTTGCTGAGGGTCACATGGAAATTCACAATGAAGAACAGAGTGGAAGACCGCCGGTTTTGGATGCGATTGTCCTGAAGATCAGCTGTGAGCTGCTCAAAGATTGGAGGCTTACTGTTTGTGAACTTGTTGAATGCATTCCTGAAGGTTCCCACCACAGAATTGAAATAAATTTATCTGAAATGTTGGGTTATCGGAAAGTGTGTGCTCACTGGGTCCCCCAGATGCTGACTGATGGACACAAGGAGCAACGCCTTGACTGTGCTCGTAAATTTCTTCAACTATGTGAGGGGGGAGGCAACAATGAGGAGTTGTTGGACTCTATTGTCATGGGAGGTGAAATGTGGGTGTTTCATTACACCCCCGAAACAAAACATTAATCTCATCAGTGGCATCACTCCGGTTCACAGCCACCAAAGAAATTCAAAGAAACGTGGTCGGCAGGAAAGGTTATGGCAACTGTGTTTTGGGATCAGAAGGGGGTACACCTCATTGATATCATGCAACCTGGCACAACAATAAACTCAGACAGATATTGTGAAACATTGACCAAACTCTGGTGAGCAATCCAGAATCACTGGAGACGACAAATGACAGAGGGAGTAGTGTTTCTTCACAACAACACTCGACCCCATGTCGCTCATCAAACACAGGAGCTATTGAAGAAATTTGGGTGGACTGTTATACCCCATACCCCGTACAGCCCGGGCTTAGCCCCCAGCGATTATCACCTCTTCCCCAAGCTAAAGGAACACTTAGTTGGCAAGCACTTCAAGAGATATGATAAAGTGTGAGCAGAGGTCACATGCTTCCTCAACGGGTTGGCAGGAGACTTTGACTTAGGAATACAAAAGCTGGAGCACCATCTTCAAAAGTGTGTCAAAAAAGTGGACACCCTGTTGAAAAATAGACAAAAGTTAAAGCTTTTCAACAATGTATAAATTAATAACAATAAACAATGTTTTCTGTTTGTAAAAAATATGGGGACCTTTCTTTTGGTACAACCCTCATAGCTAGTGTAGTAAAAAGCATGGTGAGTGAGAGCAGACTGAGGGCAATCATATGTGTAGATAGTGTGTCACAGGTGGTGCCGGAAGGTGCCTGTGCAGCTGTTGTGTGTGGTTGCTCTCAGCTGCAGTGTCTCCCCTGGTGGCCATGCTTTGCAGTAGTGAATGTGAAGTGACTTGTCATGTCATATATGCTGCTTGTGTGATGATGGCCAATGTCAGATGCATCAGACTGTGCCTGATGTCTAGGTGGTAGCCCATTGGTTATCACATCCCTTCTTCCATGGGGAAGCAGCAAGCTACATTTTGGTGTGTTGAACCCATCTGGCCGGGCACCCGGGCAGTGCTCCAAACCGGGCCAATGTCTTTGGGAACATCATAGATCCCCTCAGGTTTTACCTATTCCCATTCAGTGCAGACAGGAGTGTACGGCCAAAAGGTCCCTGCCTGGTGGTGCAGTTGGATTCTTGGTGACTCTGATACTGGTAGCAAAGGCCCCTGCATGTCTATGTTGGCTCCTGGTATGGAAGGGAGCTGTAGTGGTGGAAATGGCGCAATTGGGGCAGTTACTGGGGTCGTGATCTTCTTCCAACATCCAATCCATCTTGTTTGGCTTACAAACAGAGGGAGATAGTGTGGCCAGGGAGAGATAGCGGAGGGTCTGGCAGAAGAGAGCCAAAAGATAGTGTCACCATGATGTGTGTTCACCGAAGGGTCCAGAGGCAGTGACAGCTGGATGCCCCACTGCAGGTGGAGCTGATTTTGATGGCATATCATCATCCAGTCCCTCTTGGCAGAGTGAACATGCGGCATCCCCACAATGCTGCTGGACAACTTCCAGAATCCCCTTGCCCTGGCTGGGAGTGAGGTGACAGCACCGCAGTCTTCCCCACAGACATTGGCTGTATGAGATAGAGGAGCATGTGGGGCTGATGGCCATGGAGGAGTTCTACCGCATTCTTCTCCCCTATCAGCTTCGACCTGTAGGAATTCAAAAAAAGTGTTAGCGCATCATTCATAGTAGCATCAGTCACATATTTCTTTATCTGTGTTTAAAAAGTTTGCACGAGTATTTCTGCCACACCATTAGAATGAGGGTGGAAAGGCAGAGACAGCAGATGCTGAGTGTCATTTTGGTGGCAGAACTCACCAAAAACTTGGGAGCAAAATTCTGGTTCACTGGCTAACACCAGTGTAAGAGGAAGTACTTCAATAGCGAAAATTCTGCTGAGCACTGCGACTGTAGCCTCCACACTCGTTGAGTGACAGTTGACCATGTACAGAAAGTTGGTGTTTACATTGAGGGCAACCAGCCAGGTAGTATCCAGGAAGAAGACCTTTAAGTCGACATGAGTGCACACCCACCGGCATGAGTGCATCGGCCAGGTGGGAGAACATTTGGCAGAGAACTACATACTGTTGTTCACACCGATGACAGTTGCAGAGAGTATGTTCGATCTGCCAGTCTATGTCCAGCCAGTATACATGGTGCCAGGAGGGCAGTTTAGTTTGCGAGATGCCCCAGTGACCTTGGTTCCACATCTGTAAGACTGTCATGCATGGAGGCTCAAGTGGCACTACCTAGGGAGACCATTGACCCATAGTTAGTAGAATAATTCTGTCCACCAGGAATAGTTGGTAGTGGAGGTGGGAGAATTACCACAGCACGTTGAAGTCCTGATGAGAATGTGGTCTGGCCAACCCTGTTGCATTTACTGCCGTACCTGTTGTAAGACAGTGTCCTTGGCCATGGACGCAGCTACATGCCCCCCCCCCCCCCCCCCCCCCAAATGGGAAGTGTGCCCACTGCCTGTTGAGCCTCTACATCAAACTTTAAGCATGAGATCTTGTACGGTTGAATTCCATGTCAGGGTCCATTGGGAGATGGGACAGGGTGTCTATGTTGGCATGGTGATTGTTATTGCGGAAGTGAATCTTATACTTTTACCTGCTGGGTAACGTTGCTGCAGGATTGAAGTGGGAGATCAACGGTTTATGATCTGTAATTAGGGGAAACTTTGTTCTGTATAAGAATATATGGAATTTCTTCAGTGTAAAGATGATCACAAATGCATTTTTTTTTATTCGCAAATACTCTTCTGCATGACATTGAGCATCTTCAATGCAACTGTGAATGGATGTTCAGAGCCACCCATGTCTCTGTGTTCCAGGATGGCTCCTAGGCCCCATTCAGAGATGCCTGTCACCACCACTAGCTGTTTGCCCGGTTGAAATGTGGTGAGACATAGTGCCAGTAGGACGGCTTCAGGATCCTGAACAACTGTCCACATGCCTCCAACCATACAAAAGGCTCACCCTCTTTCTGCAGCTTGTTGAGTGGGTTCGCAATTGATGCCAGGCCTGGGCTAAATTTTCAGTAATACATTTTTTTTCCCAAGAATGACTTGAATTCCTTTAAATTTATGGGGTGAGGAAGCCCGATTACAGCTTCGACCAGCTTCTGTGTTGGCTATGTACCTTTGCGAGAGATAATGATGTCCTAGGCATTCCACTAAGGGTTCAAAAATTAGAGATTTTTTGAGACAGCATTTGAGGCCTGTGGACTGGAGGGTGTGGAACAGCTGCCGGCAAGCTTGTGGCCTTCATCACCACAATGTTGTCTATATAATTTATGTAGCCCAGGAAATCCTACAGCAGTTGCTTGAGGAACCTTTGAAAGATTTCTTGGCACTGTCCACCCAGAAAACTAAGCATTTAAAACAATATAATTCATGTGGTGTGTTTACTACCAGGACTTTTTGTGATTCCTCATTCAGGGGTAGCTGTAAACAAGCTTCAAAGAGATCTACGTGGCCTCCCTTGAGTGCAGAGAAAAACTCGTCTGGTTTCAGAATAGGAAACATATCGATCTCTGAATGGGAACTGACCATAACCTTGAAGTCTCTACACAGATGCAGTTTCCCCAATAATTTTTTCACAGTAACCGAAAGTGTTGTTCACTCTCTTTTAGCCACGGGTTCAGTGTCATCCAAGGCTGTCAATCTCTTGAGCTCATTTCTTGATGGCAACCCACAGTGTGAGGGGCCTGGGTTGTGCACAGAAGACGTAAAGGTGCACCAATTTCTTCAATGTAAAGTGCACTTTAAAGTTCTTAATTTTTTCCTAAACCTGTAGAGATTATGTCTGAGTACTCCTTACTGAATGTTTCAAATTCCCAAAATGGTTCTTGTTCCAAGACCAGATGGACTGAGTCGTGGATGACAAATCCGAAAGCAGAAAAAGTGTCAAGGCTGAATAGACTCTGCTGTGAACCACAAGAAAGGTGAGGTGCCTTACGACATTTTTGTGCATCACTGTGATTGTGTATTATCCTTTGAGTGGAATGTGTTGTTTGTTAAATGTCACCAGGTGGCAAGCTGTGGCTTGAAGTGACAGTCCTCTCAGCTTTAGATACATTTTTGTGTTTAACAGGGACACTGAGGCACCGTAGTTGAACTTGTCTGTGCAAAGTGAGTCTGATGAACAGTTTCTTAGATGGCACCATTGTGGTGTGAGACTTCGAGAAAATCATGTTAATGCCCATTGGGTCCTGTCAGGGCGAGTGTTTTTTTCCAGAGCACGGCAGACAGATGCAAAATGTCCTTTCTTCTAGCATGTCTCACACTGTGCCCACCAATCAGGGCAATTTTCTCTGACATATGACAAAACAGCATTTCCTACTGAGTCCTTCCAACTCAGCTGCCAATGCATGGTATGACTGATTTGGCTGTTTACAACACTAATTAAATTCCACACAGGATGCAATGACATGGCAGTGCCAATGAAAATAAGTAGTTAATAGAGCACAAATTTTGTCAAAGGTCTGATGAGGCAGTTCCGTGAGAGGGCCCGGTTTGCATATAAGCTGGTACATTCTATGTGTGATCCATGACAGGAAAAGTGATTTTACTACGGCTAGATCTGTTACCTGGAATGCAGCAAAGTGCTGCTGGAGGCGCTTCGTGTATGCTTCCCACTCTTTCAGAGTCTCGTTGTAAGGCAAGAATGGTGGCAGATTTCTAGCTAATGACTGGGAGAGCAATGCAGACCCAAACTTCCTGACATTTCTGTCCCTATAACTGCTGTTGCAGAAGTTGATGTAGAATGACACAACTGGTAAGGTATTCTGTCACACAGGGCCTGTGTTTACATAACAAACACAAAAAAATCCCATCATCTTTGCCTATCATGTTGTAACACACAACATAAAAAAATGATATTGCACTGACAGTACAAGTACACTAAAAAAAAACACTCACACCATGAAGGAATTATCTGAATGGGATGAAAATTGGTAGATTGGATGTACATGTACAGACAGACAAATGATTACTGTTTTGGAAAAAATGGATGATTTATTCAAGAGAAAGAGCTTCACAAATTGAGTAAGTCAGTAATACATATGTCCACCTTTGGCCCTACGTGAGCAATTATTTGGCTTCGTATTGATTGATGGAGTCATTAGATGTCCTCCTGAGGGATACTGTATCAAATTCTGTCCAGTTGGCATGTTAGACCATCAAAACCCGAAGCTGGTTAAAGACCTTGCCCCTAATGCTCCCAACATTGTCAATTTGGGACCTTGTTGGCCAAGGAAGGGTTTGGCATGCACGAAGACAAGCAGTAGAAACTCTCACTTTGTGTGGGTAGGCATTATCTGGCTGCAGTTTGAGCCCAGAGTGACTTGCCATTAAAGGCAGCAAAAATGAGGCACAGAATATCGTTGACACACCACTATTCTGTAAGGGCGCTGTTGATGACAGCAAAGGGGGCCTGCTATGAAAAGAAATGGCACTCCTAAACATCACTTGATGTTGTCAGGCCATATAGTGAGTGACAGTCAGCTCCAGGGAGTCTTTAGACATGTCTTCACCTTGGAATAAAATCTAATTGTCTGGAGTAGAATTGTATTCAGTGATGAGTCACACTTCGAATTAATTTCCAATGACCAGCAAAGACATTTCTGGAGGTTTGCCAGACAGCAGTGGGATACCAAACTCTCTGTTGCCTGCCGTATGGTCTGACAACCACAAGTGATGGTCTGGATGTCAGTTCTTTTCATAGCACAACCCCTTTACAGGGTGTTTGAAAAAGAACTCCCTAGTTTTAAGTATAAATTTAACAGGGGAAAATTAATGTAATTAATGAAAAATTACACCAATGAGTACATATCATGAAAGAGAATTCCTTCAGAGTCTTTTTTTTTTATATTTCACTTCTGACCACATATTCACCAACATTTCAAATGTAACTGTCCCAACTGCTGTGACAATTCTTTCCTGTAAATGATTGGTGTCTCTGATCTTTTCACTGTGCACAACATTTTTTATGTGGCCCCAAAAGAAAACATCCAGTGGACTAAAGTCTGGGCTTCATGGTGGCCAAGGTATTGGGCCAGTCCCGCTTATCCACCATCCTCCAAAGCAAGTGTCAAGAGCCGCACGCACATAGTTACTGTAATGAGGTGGGACACTATATAGTTGGAAAAACACAAGCCTCTTTTCCACCTCTATATCGTTCATTTGGGGAAAGACATACTCTGTCAACATGCCACAGTAAACATCCTCGTGTATTGTTTTTTCTACAAAAATGAAAGGTCCAATCACACGATCTTCCATCAAACCACACCAGACATTAACTTTGGGAGAGTCACGTTGATGCTGAATAACTTCATGTGGATGCTTTGTCCCAAAATTTTGCAGTTAAGATGATTAACTGTTCCACTGACATGAAATGTAGTCCCATGAGAAAAGGGAGTTGCCTGCACTGCATTGCACGCACGTCTTGACTGAACTGAGGGAACAGAGGAAAAAAATGGCACTGGTGCCGCCTCAGGGTGAAGCAGACCTCTATCTGCAGGGGAGCCAAACTCAGAGAGTTGATGAATCAAACACCACAAACTAGAATAGTGTGTGTCACTTTGTACAGACTCTAGGAAATATTAAAACTACGGAGTTCTTTTCCAAACACACTGCATTTGCCATCCACAGCACAGTGGTTCGTCGACGGTGTTCTATGCCCTGTTTTGTTGCCCTTCACGGAGAGCCATCCTGGGCTTACATTTCAGCAAGATAATGCCCTCCCGAACATGGCGAGAGTTTCTAGTACTTGAAACTTCCTGACAGATTAAAACTTTGTGCTGGACCCAGACTCGAACTTGGGACCTTTGCCTTTCCCGTGGCAAGTACCATCTGAGCTACCCAAGAACGACTCGCCCCGTCCTCACAGCTTTACTTCTGCCAGTAACTCGTCTCCTACTTTCCAAACTTCACAGAACTCTCTCTACTACTTGTCTCCGTGCTTGCCAAATGCTACCTTGGCCAGCAAGTTTGCCAGATCTCTCCCCAATGGAAAACATTTAGAGCATTATGGCTAGGTCCCTCCAACCAGCTCAGGATTTTGATGATCTAACATACCAATTGGACCAAATTTGGCATGATATCCCTCAGGTCAGTCTTGCTGAAATGTAAGTCCAGGATGGCTTGCCACGAAGGGCTACAAAATGGGGTGCAAAATATTGCCGACATACTGCTGTGCTGTCAGGTTGCCAACAACTCTTATCAATCAACACGAAGCCAAATAAATGCTTGCAGAAGAGTTTGAGGTGCCCAATGTGTTATGAACTTGCTCAATTTGTGAAGCTCTTCCTCTTGAATAAATCATCCAATTTTTCTGGAATTGTAATGATTTGTTTGTCTATACATATACATCACATGTGTCAATATCCATCCCATTCAGAGTATTCTTTCATGGTGCATCATGTTTCTTGTCTTAAAGCTTATATTTAATGACCTCACAGGACAATAGTTTAAAATGGATACAATCTATGGTGTAGCCACATGGGAAGACATCTACAGAACAAATATGGCTAGCATAATAAATAGCATGATGAGTGAGAGTAGACTGCCGGCCGGCGATGGCGTGTCACAGGTGGTGCTGGGAGGTACCTGTGCAGCCATCATGCACGGTCGCTCATCCGTGGTGTCTCACCCTGGTGGCCAAGCTTTGCAGTAGTGGACACAAAACAACTGTCATGCCATATGTGCCAGTTGTGTGGTGATGGCCAGTATCAGAGGCATCACCTGGTGCCCAACATCTAAGTGGTAGTCCAGTGGCTTATTACATAAGGACGCCAGTGAAGAGATTTAAACATACAACTCACTTAAGAGGTATACATTGAAATAAATGAATCTCTATGTACAGGTTTAAATTTCTGTACATAACCTCACTGGCATACCTAGCAAATAATCCTCATCAAACTTCAGACTAATGTACTTGTAACTGTAATGCAGCTGATGGCACAGAAAAAAGTTCTCAACTACTGCAAGGAACTCCTTTGTGCAATAGGAATGTGTTGCAAGGACCCTTTCAACAAGGATTTGAGTAGTTAGGGCTTATCACTCTTTTTTTTTTTCAGTTGTGCTGGAAGCCTATTGAAAATGAAAGCTACTAAATAATGCACAATTCTATGTACAATGCTTAAGAAAGTATTATGCAAGTGTATGTTGTATTTCTATCTCATGTTCACTGAATGACTCTGCAGTTTCCTCTGAAAGTATCACTATTGTTGATAACATAACCCATAGTGGAATACATGTACAGGAATGGTAGAATTAGAACTCTTGAGACACCTGAACAACATCCTACAGAAAGTTCATGAACTGAATATTCTGTTCTGGACTGAGAATATGTTTTATGAGTGGACAGATTGCCCCAAAATATAACACCTTACAAAACACTACAGTGAAAATGAGCAAAGAAGACCAGTTTTCATGTTTCATTGTGAGATACAGTGAACATTCTTATAAGAAGATATCAGCACTCAGTTTCTACACAAAATCTTGAATGTGATACTGCCAAGATAGCCTTCCATCTACCTTTAGTCCTAAGAATTGAAAATTGTTGACTACACTGACTCTGTTTAACCACCATTGGACAATAAAATTTCACTTTTGCGAGAGTTGTGTGTCAGAAACAGTATGTACTGCATCTTGTTACAGTTAAGCATTAATCTGTTCTCTGAGAGCCATGTGCAGATATTCCTGACTACTCTGTTAGTTAAGTCATTTATATTATGTTCCATGTCTTTTACAACAACATTTGTGTCAGCTGCAAAGAAAACATTTTTTCTGTAATCTTTTATGTTTAGTGGTAGAACCTTAACATATGTCAAGAAACGCAATGAGTCCAGACCAGAACCCTGCGGAACCCTTTCACATTACATGATCCCAGTCAGATTAAAAACTCTTTCCCATTTATGGACAGTGGAGGACAACTTTCCGCTTTATGCTTTCTGTATATGAAGTAAACCATTGTCAGTTTTTCTCCTAATTCTATAATGTTCCAACTTATGCAGAAGTACTGTATGGTCCACTTATCAAATGCTTTTGTTAAACAAAAGAAAATATGTACTTTCATCAACCTATTATTTATCCCTGCTAGTGCCTCAAGCACAAAAGAATAACTTTCATTTTCTGTGAGTACTCCCTTCTTAAATCCAAACTGAGAGTCTAAACACTGATGGCAAATAAATTGTCCAGAAATGCGGTATGTTACCTTTTTAACCCTTTTTATAAAGGAATTTCACTAACAAATACTTCAGTATGCCGAGAAATTGACCACATCTAAAAGATTCATTGCACACATGACTAAATACATATCTAATGTATGGTGCATTGGACTTCATGAATGTATCTGAAATTTCATCATTCCTTGGGAGTCTTTACATTTTTATGATATTGTAGTTGATTCAGTTTCATATTTGCCTGTTTCCTGTAATTGCACATGATTTAGTTGTCTCTGAACACTAGCTTTCAAGAGTTCTACATTTAACTTGTCAACTGCTGACAAGAAATAATCATGAAATATTTTGTGCAAATCTGATGGATCACCAGCAGTTTCATTTGCACACCAACAAAAATTTTATTTACCTTGCCAGTTATGGACAAGAAGCATTTATTAAATAGTTTGCACAGTTTTAGTGGCTCAATAACGGTCTCGTTTTCATACAAGAGAGGTGTAATATGTTGAGCACCCATATTACGTGCTGATATCTCTTTCACAATCGACCATGTAGTTTTAATTTTGTTTTGAGAGCTTTCTGTTCTGTTGGTGTAATACCAGTGGTGGCTTGTGCAAAATTTTACCATTGTGCTACAATGTGGTGGCCTATCGCCTTCTGACTTACGAGGGTAGTAATCGTAACTAACTTGAATACATTAATTTTATGAAATTGAACTGTTTAAATATATTTAAATTTTATAATTGACTGTTTAACATTGTGAGGAGTAAAAAAAAATTAACAAAATGAAAGAGCCAGCAGGAATCGAAACCAAGCTACCAAATTAAGAGTCTGTGCATTTAACCACTTGGCTGCCATGCCCTCCGTAGAACAGCTGCTCAAAAAACCCTGATGCTCTACACATAAATATTTAGTGAGAATTTTACCTTTCCCTGTGGCCTATTCAGGCGAAATATTCTAGGAACGTGAAAGGAGCATCTACCTGCTTCAATTTACATAGATTTGCATTTGGAGAAGACCTACCTAACTCTTTAAAACTCACTTTCTTTTCCAAAGATCTACTGGAAAGGGCTTCTTTAGCAGATCATCTTCAGAAAAAACATTTATACTAAAAGAAGGTGGCATTTTCCACTTTTGACGTATTAATTTTATTTGTTTATGACTAGCTTTAACCTTCTAAGCCGTTCTCAAATGATGTTGTTTTTCTGCAGCAGAGAATATGTTTCTGCAATAGAAAACTATGCTTTACATATTGAAATGTTGGCATTTTTAAATTTGTGTTCTGTATTCATTTTGGTTCACCAACAAGACAGCATCTGTGAACCAAAACAAATAGAAAACATAAATTTAAAGACACTGACATTGCAATAGGTAAGCCATAGTTTTCTATTGTAGAACCATAAAATCAACTGAGAACAGGCTAGAAGGCTGAAACCAGTCATGAGCAAATACAATTTAATACAGCAAAGGTGGACAATGCCACCTCCTTTTAATAAATTCATTTCTGTGGTACCCGCTATGGAAAAAAAAGAAAAAAAATTTCTTTCATACTAGACTTGCCTATGTACTTGTCTCTTTACTGCCATTTATAGTCTTTTGTCTTACAAGGGTAGTAATCATAACTAAACTGAACTGAACTGTTTAAATATATTTAAATTTTACAATTAATTGTTTAACATTGCAAGGAATAAAATAAAATGAAAAAAAGTCAGTAACACCAGGAACCGAACCTGAGTTCACAAATTGCCAACAGTGGGCTTCACTGTTTGCCCACAGAGCCATTAAAGCAGCTGCTCCTCATATGCTATGCTTGCAAAATATATTACATGCCAGTTCAAAGAAAAATACTGACTTGGTGCTGTGAACAATGTATCATATATAGTGCCAGGGATGGCATCACTTCAGAGCATGCACAGTTGAAAACAGACAGCTGCATCCCTTTTCTGATTTGATCGTAGCATGATTGACCCTTATTTCAGCAATCGACACTGGTTTCTGTGCTGGTGCCCAAAATTAAAGCAACAAATGACTTGTTTCCCTATTTTGTGTCTAATTCACAATGCAATAATACAAACTATCAACAGATGTCCATACAATTGTGTTCTGCACGGAAGGTAGCATTCTGGTCAATGGACAACCATGCCAATGATGACATCAGGGCACCTATCAAATGGGGTAGTGTTTGCCATGTAGTCCCTCATCAACAATTGCTGTGTTCACAGTCACAGACAGTGCTGTATGGAACAGAGAAGACGCCTGCCAGACTTTGTGGTGGAGGCCGTAGGAAGAATGGAAGCAGTAACTGATGTGACCTCATAGTTTAATGTGAATTGTTCTGTTGTTTCTTGGATGTGGTTACAGTTTATAGAGACCGAAAATGTATCCCAAAGACTAGGGCAGGGCCGACCATTTGTGACATCAGAAAGAGAGGATCATTATTTGGCTGTAGGGCCATATCAGTACCACCTTAGTACTGCGCGGCAAGTGGCGTATCACCCCACAGTATCCACTAAATGTGTTGTATCAAGGTAAACTGTGTACAGGAGGCTTTGGCAGAGCGGCCTTTCTTGACAGAGGCCTGTACCTTTGATGCTTCTTCACAGAAGGGAATGTCTAGAGTGGAGTTGTCAGCGCGCCACATGGGCAGTCGAACAGTGGGCCAATGTCCTTTACACAGATGAGTACCAGTTTGGTCTGGAGAGAGGTTTTCATTGGATTAGCATCTGGAGGGAACATAGAACTAGATTTCGGGGCCCAAATACTATGGAAAGAGACCGATATAAAGGAGGATCCCTAGTGGTGTGGCATGGATTATGTTAACCACACAAACACACCTTCACGAAATTGTGTAGGTGAATCAGAAAGGTTTAACTGCTGTCAAATATCATGACAAGATCTTAGAATCTGATGTGCGGTTGTTGCATGGTGCTGGGGGCCCAGACTTTGCATTAATGGACGATAAAGCCCGACCTCATAGAGCACGGGTGGTTGATGTTCTCTTGGAAACACAAGCTATTGCACCCGTGGTGTGGCCTGCTCACTCTCCCGATTTGAAACCCATAACGCATGTCTGGCATGCATGGAGAGACATGTAGCATGTCATCTTCCACCAACCACTCTCCAAGACTTGCGAGCAGCTCTGCAGGAGGAATGAGTGTTATTGCCTCAATATGACACTGATCATATCACCCACAGCATACCACATAATGAGCTCATTAACCAGTTGTCAGAATGTGTGTGAAAATCTGTTATGTTGGAAAAAATGAAGAACATTTTTGTCTACCATTATGCTTGTTGCAGTTGTTTACATTCCGTATTCTTTACATTGTTTGTACTTTACTATCACATGTTTGTACTGTTTTATGGCAAAAAAATCCAACCTTGCAAAATTTCCATTTGTTGCTCTAATTTTGGACACCAGTGTAGTTATCTTCGAGAGAGTACTACAAAACATATTTCATCTATTTTATTTGCATAGCAGCATGCATTTGAAGAGAATTGCATAATTTTAGTGTAATTTCCAGCTCACATTCAAAGAGAAATGGGATAATTTTAGTGTAGTTTGGTTGGTTGATTTGTTGGGTTGAAGGGACCAGACTGCAAAGGTCATCTGTCCCTTTAGTGCGGTTTCTGACTCACCTTCGAAGAGAAGTAGCATAATTTTAGTGCAATGTTTATAGGTGCTGTAGCACATTAGCACCTGATGGCATGCTGCCACTGCGTAATACATTGTCTTACCCTTTCTGTGACATTCCTCGGCACTTTGCAATATTGTCTGTAGTAAAATTCTGTTACTGCTTTCTGATTGTCCATATAATGATACAGCTCTTGTTTCCTTCTACACAATATTGTAATGCCATTAGGTATCCAAATAAGTTGCTTGTGAGTACTGTATATGTGTCTGCATTTATTAAATGGAAAGATTTATTTTAAAAAAATGATAAAGTTTTGAAGAAATGTATTACACTGAGTGTTTCACAACTCCTATTATAGGCTCCTGGGATTGTAGAGAGGACTTAGTACATCAAGTTTCAATAAGGGTCCCATGTCTGTAAATCTGCCATTTGAATATGAAATAAGTTTGGAGACTGGATCACTTTCAAACCTCCCACATCATAGTATGCATACAAATTGGGAAGAGGCCAAAGTCTTCATTCGCTGTTGTAATTATGACATCATATACAATTTTCATCCTACTATAACAACAGCTGCTAGAAAATGACTGTGGTGTTTCGCAGATGCACTGTGCTCTAGATTTTGAAGAGGACGTCATTCATTACATAGAAGAAAACCTGATGATGAGTACTTGAAAATGTGGGATCCTGTAGAGTACACAGGTCAGAGCTCATTGCCCACACTGCATGTGTACCATAAAGCAGACAATTTGAAAGTGATCCAATCTTAAAACTTACTTTACATTCAAGTGGTTCATTTCCAGACATAAGTTCCTTATCAAGACTTTATCTGCTAAGTCCCCTCTCCAATCTCTAGAAGCCTGTAATAGGAATTGTGAAACACCCTATATTTGTCATGTGTAGACTTCTTGCCAAGCTAGGCCTTTAAGGTTGGCTTCAAATGTCTGCATTGCAAGTGGATTCACATCTCAGAATCTTCTGTATACTACTGTGGACTGTGACACTGCCTTGATTTCTTTCAGTATTACTATATGTGCATTGTGATCTGACAGTCTGTTACTAATCTTTTTCACACTATGCCCATCAACTAAAGAACAATCCGTGAAGCAGTTGTTTATGAATGTACTGTTGTTTGCCTGAACTCTAATTGGAAAGTACACTGTCTTTACCATGTTGTAAGATTCAAGTAAATCCATTAAGATTGTTTTCTTTGGAGACTCTGTCAGAAAGTTTATATTGAAATCCTCACCCACCCAAAACAATTTCATGTCTTTCTTAATAACTGAGCATCGCACATTGACAAATCTGGAGAGGGAAACCCTGTGCTCTGAATTAGGGAATCTGTAGAGGCCTGTAATGAAAAGTTTTTTTTCCCTAAAAATTCAAATTGTCCTGCACAATTTTCAAATATTTGGGCTTTTAAAACAGCAAAATCTTAATTATTAATCATCACTGTTTACTAATTTATAGGATTTCTGTTTCAGGTGAAAGTGTGCCAGTGACTAAAACACCATTGCCAAATCATCCTGACTTACTTTATGACAAGAAAGAGCATGCAAAACACACTTTATTTTGTGGAACTCAGATAATCCAAGCTCGCTACTTCGGACACGAGAGTGTGTTAGCTGTTGTAATTAGATCTGGCTTTTCAACTTCAAAGGGAGAGCTTGTGAGAGCTATTTTGTATCCACCACCAGTCGACTTCAAATTTGAACGTGATTCATATAGGTTTATTGGATTAATGGCAGCAGTAGCCATGATAGGTTTTGTGTACACTGTAGTTACAAAGGTTAGTTCTTGACATTATTTTAGTGCTATTTATTTTTAAATTTAAGCTATAGAATGAGTAATGATATATACTATATAGCTGAGATGTGGAATGACATTAAGGCACACAAATAGAAGTCCATGGAGATACCTACAGTAAAAATTACTTTGCAGGTAAAACCTACATGAGCATTGATACCCGCAGTTATATCTATTGTCATCCATAGTAACAATTACTTTGTAATAGAGTTAAACATTTTCAGTATTATGAGGGAGCTTTCATTCAATTATTTTATATATGGTCAATGTACAGGATTGCATGAAGCGACTCTGCAGATTAGTTGTAAGGATAGCTAAATAGTTGCAAGGCTTAAGTTCACTGAAAGTATGCTTCTGTCCGTACATTCTGGATATAACCACTTTATCTAAGTCTGTTGACTTTATATTGCCAAGACCATAGTGTTTGTGCAGTCTTTGAAATATGTTCCTGAAAACATCTCTAACCCCTAGAAGTGGTTCACCTGCAGTGAATAATGACAATCCTGGATTTTCCATTGATTGTATGTGCAATGAATGATCTGCGAACTTTATGTTACCTTCAGTTATCCTTTTGTAGTGCTTGTATTACCAGCTAAAGGTGGATCAGGTTTAACTTCGTTGAGAGTGTGTCAGTGACATTAACAAAACGTACAAAATCTTGTGCGAGGTGTGGAAAGAACTGACTATCCTTTACAGTGAGAAATAAAACTAAAACTGATAATCTGACAAGAATTTGGTTTACTGTCAAAGCCAGCTGTATGGACTTAAGCAGATGAAAGTAACTGAAGCCAAGTTGAAGCTTATTATGAACTGTCCAGCATGCCAAACAGTTTAAAGTTGTGTAGAAAAGCATAGCTTTCACTGGTGGTAGTGGCTGGATGAAGGGGGAAGAATATATTGTAAATAGTGAGGAGGAACACTAAGTGAGTGATTTAGGTTAATGTTCATTCACATGTAGATGTATGGATTGAACTGAAGTTAAGAGATCAGAATGAACATGATATATCTTTGACAGAATTGGCAGGGGATGTGCTGCATTATCACTCCTCCTCTCTCTGTCCCTCTTCCTTCAGCTTCTTATTCCTTACTACTTTATTCCGATCCCTCACTTTTTAGTTTGATTCATAGTTTTATGAACCTATGAATATTTACCTACAGAGATCTTTCAGCAGTCTTCCATCTGATTATCCCTGCCTACACAAAGATGATTTCTCGCTGGTGACGTATTCCTATCTGTTTACCATGCTGACCCTCCCTCTCGTAGCCCTCCACCCTCCCTTCTCTTCTCTTTTCCCTTCCCTTCCTTTTTCCATTGTTCATCAGACATTTCATAAATAAAAAAACTCTCACTTGTGCCACACCTCAGTGTCAAGACAGTTGAGTTGTATTCCACCCAAAATTTTCCAATATTGTATTAATATTTAATTTTGATGTGTTAATATTCTGACATGTGCACAAATTGCATCTCATGGTGTGTACTAGACTGTTCTGTACTTTCCAATATGCAAATCATTCTCATTTTTATTTTCCTGGGATGAGATTCAAATATATGGATTTTTTTGTTCTGCAGGTATTGAGAGGACTGAGTGTCAGTGCCTTAATCTTGGAAGCATGTGATCTTGTTACTGTTGTAGTACCACCAGCATTACCTGCTGCCATGACAGTTGGTAGCTTTTATGCGCAAAAGCGCTTAGAAAAAAAAGCTATCTATTGCATCAGCTCACGAAACATTAATATTGCAGGAGCAATAGACTGTGTATGTTTTGATAAGGTAAAATGACAATTTTATTTGCATTGTTTAATTTTTCTGTTATATGTTTTTTTTGTTTCAAATTGTAGTCATAAACTGATTAATAAATTAAAATAATTATAACAAAAACCCTAACACAAGGTACGTAATGTGGTTGCAAATATTTATAGAGGTTGTGAATCAATTTTATTGATATCTACATCTACTGTCTCCAAATAGCAAGTTGTAGTTCTTGTAGAATTCATAGGGTGAACAGGACATATCAGGCAGCTCCCAAGTGCTACAGAGATGTAAGATCCTGGGACCTTGGAGGACACTCCATTGTTTGGATATGGTTGTTCTCCAGATATTGGCTCTTCAGGCGTGCTCTGTGTGGATACGAGTTATTGTCTTGTAGAATTAATTCTCCCCTTGTTTTTGTGCAAACAATTTAACACAACGCATTTCCTGTACCTCTGATCAGTCATCTTACTATGCACAAACTTTTTTTTTCAAATTTGGTATCATACCTAGCACTGTCTGCTTGTAAGACCAAACTTTGACACCCACTCCCCATCCCCCCATAGGGTTACTGTAGACAGTGGAAGCTTATTCTATAACTGGACAACCTCTTGGTGTTATTGAGGGCTAGGCTTATGACTCAGGGACAAGTACTGTAGGTATTACATGTAACACTATGTGGAAACCACACTATTTCAGTAGTATTTTGATAAAAGTGGCCATCTATTTTATCAGGGGTGATAATAACTTAAGTATAACTTGGAAATATGAAAAGATCTTGATTTCACAATTCTTTATTAAGCATTACACATTTCAAAATTTCATCACCAAACAAAAGCTGTGATACAAAGAAATTAATGATAACAAATATATACTTAAGTATCCACATTAGTGATCCATATACAGACTTTTCAATTTTTGCAATCAACATCATACTTAAATTTAAATAAAACTTTAGTAAAAGGTTTGTAAAAGTGAGCACATAGACAGGATATAATACAGATCTCATTTCATATGGGATTATCTGACTGTGCCATTATCTGTTCGAAGAGAAGTATTGTCACACTGTGGTGAATAAACTACCTGAGAAGTAAATGAAGGCCGGTAGATGACGCTAGCATTGACCATAGAAATGAAATGAAAGAGTAATTTTACAAAGAAACCATTATGTGTGATGTCCCTATATTAACAACTCCTTCAGCATGATGTACTATATTAAAAGACATCTATGTTATTTATAAAAAGGAAAACTTTTGTTGACAATGGATATTTTTTTTTTAATGTACACATACTGAGGAACTACATATAGTAACATAACATCGTGGACAACATGACAGATATACGTTCATGCTATTTTTATAGAGAAGAAACTAAAATGTTGACATTAGATGAATTTCCATAGCCAGAAATGTGCATTGTAGGGTAACATCACAAATAATATTTTACATTGTAGTGAAGAAGTTGTTGGTATAGTGACATCATACAGAATGGTTTGTTTGGGTTACTCTTTTATTTTGTTTCTATGATCAATGCTAGCATCATCTACTGGCATTTGTTTACTTTTCAAATTTAAATGTAAATATGATATTAATTGTAAAAACTGAAAATTCTGTATATGGATCTCTACTGTACATACTTATGTGTCTATTTGTGATCATTAATTCATTTGTACCACAGCTTCTTTCTGTTGATGAAATTTTGAAACATATATTGCTTAATAAATAATTGTGTGATCAAGACCTTTCTATATTTCCAAGTTGTGCTGAATCTGAATGGTCAACTGCCCCTACCATGGATATATTTCTCCATTAAGTAATGGGATAATAACTTCATTAGGTAACATAAATCATAACCCATACAATACCAACTCAAGACCACCAACAAGAAAGCAAATCAGAGTCCTGAGTCTCTATATAAACTGTACACTAATCAAGTTATGAGTGATCTACAATGTAAGAACAGTGACCGCACATAACAAAGACACTATGCACACTGCTGAAGGCTGTAGCAGCTTTCCATTTATCACAGCCTGTGCCGATGGGGTGGCCCTTGAGACTTGGGTCTAGTGGTGCTACAGTGATCTGTCTGATAGAGGCAGCATGCTGGAGCCTGGAAGCTGATTCCTGGCTTGGCTGTATGTATTTACTGAGCCATCATGGCCACAGTTGGTTCTGGTTGCATTTGACGTAGGCAGCTGTAACCTTGATGAATAGCAGCTTCTGGCCTTAGAGGTATCCATTCTGGTGAGTGCTCATAGGTGTAGTCATCAACTGCTCAGCCAGCTTGGAAGTAGGGTCATTACCAGTGTTTCAGGGCCACTGGTGTGAACCAGAAAGGGTCCAATACCTCTATCCATGCAGATCAGTTGGGTTGCTGCTTTCGTTCGTATGGATCTATATATGCTCAAAAAACTGGTGAGAGTATCTCCTCTGGAAATGTTATTCAAAGCTTCCCTTATATGTGTTTTAAATGTTTTCATTATTAATACAGTTTCATCATCAGAAGCTCGGTTCAGCAGTGGGGTGAGAATGTGCTTGATTCAATTTCTTTTGCAAAATACTGCAAATCTTGTAACTGTGAAGTGAGGCAATTTTTTCTAAGATTATGGTCATAGATTCCTCCTCTACTGCATATATTTTTGCCAGGGCTTTGGTCATTACTGCTAATGTGGTGGATGTCATCTGTACTAAGTACAGAAAATTTTATAACGCGTCCACCATGATAAACCAGGTAGCTCCCAAGAAATGGTCTGCTAAATCCATGAATTCTTTGTCCCAAAGGCCAAGCTGACAAGCTCTGCCCCAACATTCTGCTGTAACACCACATTTCAAAAACTTCTATTCTCCTCTTGTCTATGTTGCTTATCATCAATGTTTCACCTCAACATAAGGCTACACTCCAGACAATTAGTTTCAGAAAATATTTCCGAAAACTTAAATTTATGTTAGATGATAAAATATTTTTTCTTTTTCAAGAACAACTGTCTTGCTCTTGCGTGTCTGCATTTTATATCCCGTCTGTTTTGACCATCTGCAGCTATATTGCTTTCCAAATAGCAAAACTCATCTACTGTTTTTATGTCTCTTTTCATAATCTAATTTCATCAGCATCATCTGGTTTATTTTTACTACAACCATTACACTTGTTTTATTTTTGTTGCTGTTCACCTTATAATCTCTTTTCAGGACAATGTCCAGCTGATCTTACAAGTCCTTAGCTGCCTCTGAAAGAATGACAGTGTCACAACTTCCTGGCAGATCAAAACTGTGTGCAGGACTGGGTCTCAAACCTGGCACCTATGCCATTTGTGGGCAAGTCAGCAGACCATAAAGTTTTAACTTCTTCTCCCTTTTCCAAATTTCTTATTAATTCCCTTTAATGTTTGCTCGGTGTACAGATTGAGTAACATTGGGGGTAGGCTACAACCCCATCTCAACTTCTGTCCCCTTTTCATGTTCTTCAACTCTTATAACTGCGATCTGGTTTCTGTACAAGTTGTAGATAACTTTTTGCTTCCAATATTTTACCCCTGCTGTCTTCAGAATAACAAAAAGTGTATTCCTGTTGACTTGTTGAAAGTCTTAATTAAATTTGTAAATGCTTCAGTCAGTCTTCTAACGTATCAGTATTGCCTCTTGTGTTGCCTCATTTTACGAGAACCCAAACTGATCTTCCCTGATGTCAGCTTCTACCAGTCTGTCCATTCTTTTGTAAATAAATTGTGTCAGTATTTTGTAACCATAACTTACTGAACAGATAGTCCTGTAATATTCATACCTGTCAGCAACTACCTCTTTTGGAACTGGAATTATTACATTTGGCATGTACCTGGCCATACTCTGGTCACTTCAGCTTCCAGCACAATGCCTGCGGACCGATGACCACCCTTTAAAAATCAAACCAACCAAACCAAACAATGCCTGCAACCAGCAGGTTGCCTGCTCCAGTACTGTAGGCACTCCTCCACTGGAGACAATCGTGCACCAGGCATCACTAGTACACTGCGTGTCATGGAAATGTTACTGCAAACAATCTGTAATACACCTGTTGATGTGCCGACCTCTGCTAGGTGCCACCAAGGGTGCCAGTCTCACTATCAAGTAGCGTGCACATTGGTGACAGCAGTTTTTACATCACAGGGACTATGTTGCATCCTCCATGGTGTGCTCATTGAGCACTGCACAATATCCTTCTGCCCACTGCCTATAAAGATGCCCTCGACTGCAAGCTGACAGCAGTACACCAGCTGATGCTCCAGTCTTGATGCCTGTGTCACGGCCCATCATTTGGAGCTCACATCAGCTGTGATGCATTGATTTTCCAGTTGTAATTTTTGGGGTCTTAACCTATCTAGCACTGACCTACCACCATCCCACACTGACTTTCCTCAGACTCAGTACCTATCACAGTTACTCTCATGACCCACATCACAGTCGACTAGCATCAAAACCTGTGTCGTGACCCAGGCCACAATGGACCCTTGGCTGTGCCATATTACCAGATCAGGAGGATCCCTTTCATTGTACCCTTCAGAAACTATGTTATGTTGAACTTTGTCCTTTCCACGGTGTTACTTTCATGCTATTTGGGAAATGGTCATTATTTGCATGCAGCCTAACAATCAGGACACTAAAATTGACAGTGAGGATGAAGTTGGATAATTGCAGCATGTGATCTTATCCGCCACCCAGTCGCGACCTCCCCTGCAGCTGTGTCCAACGCTGCTTCCACTGCTCCGCACATTAGAGCCATGACCAGACCTCTTCTCGAGGGTAGCATTGCTCCAGCCCAAAAGTTGTAGATGAGGATAAGTTTCTAAAAAATTTGCAGCACCAGGGGTCGTTTGCCATCGTTGTCCTACCTGACTACTCCCCCCCCCCTCCTCCTCCTCTCTCCACCCCCACTCTCGGTCCTCTCCCTTTCCCTCAGCTTTGCCCAGTATTGTGTTGCCGCTTCGCACCATCACCGAGAAGATGCAGCCGTGGACAGCTTTCCTCACAAAGGTGGTACAGCCCTAGACATATCACTTAGCAGTGTGGATCCCACTCCAGTGGACCTCATCTACTAGCTGACCGCTGCCCTTCTGTGGCCACGAGCCCGATGGTGCACCTGGTGCTTCACACCTTCGGTAAGAAGATGGAGCTACGGTCAATTCGCGTCAGGAGAGTGGCACACCACACTAGTCAGCACCAAAGTTCACATCTGCATTCCTCCTCCCCCTCCCTCAGCAGCACTTGATGCTGCTCCTGCACTTTGTGCCTGTGGGATGCAGCCGTAGTCAACCTTCTTCACACAGCATCAGGGCTCATCCATCACCTGACTACTGTTCTCACCTGAGGTGCACCTGAAGCTGCTCCTGTGATGATGCAGCCATGGTCAGCCTTCTGTACAAGTGTGGTGCAGCACATCGAATGACAAGGAGCATACAGTCAACATTCCCAATCCCAGCATCTGAACTTTTGCGCTGCCATGTCCTGCACTGATGCCATCCTCCTCCAGCCTCATCCGATGCTGCCACCATGCATTGTGCCTTTGCCACGAAGGTACTGCCATAGCCGGCCTTCCTCATGAGGGTGGTTTAGCACTTTGTGCCATTTCATGTCTGGGTTCCATGTGACATTGTGCTGGCTCCATCACTTTCTCTAGTGGTATGACCACTCCCTTCTTCCATGCAGGCAATATCAACACACAGTGGATGGCTCGTTTACCACCATCATAGTCGCATCATCCAGATGCAACCCCCCTTTGACTGAGCCCGTCAAGCCGTCCCCCGTGTGCTTCACATCTTCACCTTGAAGGTGTAGCAATAGCTGGCCTCCGTTATGAGGGTGTTGTAACATTCCGTACCTCCTGTCTTCTGGCTGACTTACGACTATGTGCTGGTTTCTGTGCTTCCTCCAGTGCTCCCATGCATACCATGGCAATGACCTTCTGGCCACTCTGGGCTTCCCTACTGGCCCTCCTTTCATTGTCCAGCATACATCACGTCTCAGCTTTTCTACCCCCAAACAGCCCTCCCTCTCATAATGCTCCTCACTCACTGCTTTGAGAGCCACAGGAAGTCCGCCACCACAGGCCCACTGTTGTGTTCCTCATCTTGCTGTTGTGCTCTTCCTGCAAGTCTTCAGTGCCTACAGTACCTCCGCCATCCCAGGTCCCATCTCTGCCCTTCAGGCATGAGCCTTTTACATCACCTGTGGCAATGTGATGCACCAGTCTCCATCCTCCAGCTGCATTCTCCTCCCTTTCCCGGCTCCTCACCTCTCCTGCCACCCATCCCAGTGATGCCTGATGCTACCCCCATGCCTTGCACCTTTGCCAAGGAGATAAAGCCATGGCCGGCCTCCCTTATGATGGCAGCACAACATTTTGTACCCTCATCACTCCCACGACAGTCTTGCGCTTTTGTTCTCATTTTCAGGCCATGCCCTCTTCGTCCATTCCCTCTCCACAAACCACTTCACAACCTTTGGACCCACATTCCAGGGGCAGCGTACATCGCCCAGGGGAATCACCACTTCTCTGTGGATGTCAGTTAACACTGCTCTTCCTCATTGCAGGATCAACAGCATTACCAGATCAGAAGGATCCCATTCAGTTGTACCATTCAGAAGGTTACCATTCAGAAACTACCTTACGTTGAATGCAATTCTTTCTGTGCTGTGTTAATAAAGTATGGCTTTCAAGCTACTTCAGAACTTATCAATATTTGCTAGCAGCCTACCATTCAAAACACTAAAACATGCTTCTTGAAGTCTGAGGATGTATTTCCTGTCTCATTAATTTGCATACCAAGTGGAACAGTTTTGTTATACTCCAAAGGACCTCAATAACCCTGAGGGAATGTCGTCTGCTTCACAGGCCTTGTATCAACTGTGCTCTGTCAAATTCAGCACTGTGTCAAATTCATCTTGCAGTTTCGTATGTTGCATCTCATCTTCAACTGTTTTTTCAAGTTTGTTTGCATTTAACAGACCTTTTCTATATTTTGGGAGGTGGTACTATGGATCAAAACAATAAAAAATTGTCAAGTAAACACGGGCTGTAAAATGGATATCATAAGAACTATGAGAACTTTTTCATCAGAAGCGATGTGTTTCAGAGTAGCAAATATGAACAAGTGCTCATAGCTCTTAAGGTATGCACTTCAAAGCCCATTTTTACTGGACATCCATCAGTGGCATCTGGATGCAGTATGGAGGGTTGATGGGTCAGCACACTGCTCTCCTGGCCATTATCAGTCTTTGTGACCTGGAGCTGCCAGTCAAGTAGTTGTTCAGTTGGCATCACAGGACTGAGTGCATCCTTCCACCTAATAAAACTCCTGTCAGTACCAGGAATTGAACCAGGGTCCTCTGTGTGGTAGTCAGCTATGGTGACCACTTAAGGCAATTTATTATCTTTGTAATGAAAAATCACTGGAAACAGTTGTTGTTGTTGTTGTCTTCCGTCCTGAGACTGGTTTGATGCAGCTCTCCATGCTACCCTATCTTGTGCAAGCTTCTTCATCTCCCAGTACCTACTGCAGCCTACATTCTTCTGAATCTGCTTTGTGTATTCATCTCTTGGTCTCCCTCTAAGATTTTTACCCTCCACGCTGCCCTCCAATACTAAATTGATGATCCCTCGATGTCTCAGAACATGTCCTACCAACCAATCCCTTCATCTAGTCAAGTTGTGCCACAAGCTCCTCTTCTCCCCAATTCTATTCAATACCTCCTCAGTAGTTATATGATCTACCCATCTAATCTTCAGCATTATACTGTAGCAACACATTTCGAAAGCTTCTATTCTCTTCTTGTCTAATCTATTTCTCGTCCACATTTCACTTCCATACATGGCTACACTCCATTAAATACTTTCAGAAACGACTTCCTGACATTTAAATCTATACTCGATGTTAACAAATTTTTCTTCTTCAGAAACGCTTTCCTTGCCATTGCCAGTCTACATTTTATATCCTCTCTACTTTGACCATCATCAGTTATTTTGCTGCCCAAACAGCAAAACTCCTTTACTACTTTAAGTGTGTCATTTCCTAATCTAATTCCCTCAGCATCACCCAACTTAATTCGACTACATTCCATTATCATCGTTTTGCTTTTGTTGATGTTCATCTTATACCCTCCTTTCAAGACACTGTCCATTCCGTTCAACTGCTCTTCCAAGTCCTTTGCTGTCTCTGACAGAATTACAATGTCATCGGCGAACCTCAAAGTTTTTATTTCTTCTCCATGGATTTTAATACCTACTCCGAACTTTTCTTTTGTTTCCTTTACTGCTTGCTCAATATACAGATTGAATAACATCGGGGACAGGCTACAACCCTGTCTCACTCCCTTCCCAACCACTGCTTCCCTTTCATGTCCCTCGACTGTTATAACTGCCATCTGCTTTCTGTACAAATTGTAAATAGCCTTTTGCTCCCTGTATTTCACCCCTGCCACCATCAGAATTTGAAAGAGAGTATTCCAGTCAACATTGTCAAAAGCTTTCTCTATGTCTACAAATGCTAGAAACGTAGGTTTGCCTTTCCTTAATCTTTCTTCTAAGATAAGTCGTAGGGTCAGTATTGCCTCACATGTTCCAACATTTCTGCGAAATCCAAACTGATCTTCCCCGAGGTCGGCTTGTATCAATTTTTCCATTCGTCTGTAAAGAATTCGCGTTAGTATATTGCAGCTGTGACTTATTAAACTGATAGTTCGGTAATTTTCACATCTGTCAACACCTGCTTTCTTTGGGATTGGGATTATTATATTCTTCTTGAAGTCTGAGGTTATTTCGCCTTTCTCATACGTCTTACTCACCAGATGGTAGAGTTTTGTCTGGACTGGCTCTCCCAAGGCTGTCAGTAGTTCTAATGGAATGTTGTCTACTCCGGGGGCCTTGTTTCGACTCAGGTCTTTCAGTGCTCTGTCAAACTCTTCACGCAATATCATATCTCCCATTTCATCTTCATCTACATCCTCTTCCATTTCCATAATATTGTCCTCAAGTACATCACCCTTGTATAGACCCTCTATATACTCCTTCCACCTTTCTGCTTTCCCTTCTTTGCTTAGAACTGGGTTTCCATCTGAGCTCTTGATATTCATGTAAGTGGTTCTCCTTTCTCCGAAGGTCTCTTTAATTTTCCTGTAGGCAGTATCTATCTTAGCCCTAGTGAGATAAGCCTCTACATCTTTACATTTGTCATCTAGCCATCCCTGCTTAGCCATTTTGCACTTCCTGTCGATATCATTTTTGAGGCGTTTGTATTCCTTTTTGCCTACTTCATGTACTGCATTTTTATATTTTCTCCTTTCGTCAATTAAATTCAATATTTCTTCAGTTACCCAAGGGTTTCTACCAGCCCTGCTCTTTTTACCTCTTTGATCCTTTGCTGCCTTCGCTATTTCAACCCTCAAAGCTACCCATTCTTCTTCTACTGTATTTCTTTCCCCCATTCCTGTCAATTGTTCCCTTATGCTCTCCCTGAAACACTGTACAACCTCTGGTTCTTTCAGTTTATCCAGGTCCCATCTCCTTAAATTCCCACCTTTTTGCAGTTTCTTCAGTTTTAATCTACAGTTCATAACCAATAGATTGTGGTCAGAGTCGACATCTGCCCCTGGAAATGTCTTAAAATTTAATACCTGGATCCTAAATCTCTGTCTTGCCATTATATAATGTATCTGATACCTTCTAGTATCTCCAGGATTCTTCCATGGATACACCTTTCTTTTATGATTCTTGAACCGAGTGTTAGCTATGATTAAGTTATGCTCTGTGCAAAATTCTACCAGGCGGCTTCCTCTTTCATTTCTTAGCCTCAATCCATATTCACCTACTATGTTTCCTTCTCTCCCTTTTCCTACTCTTGCATTCCAGTCACCCATGACTATTAAATTTTTGTCTCCCTTCACTACCTGAATAATTTCTTTTATCTCATCATACATTTCATCAATTTCTTTGTCATCTGCAGAGCTAGTTGGCATATAAACTTGTACTACTGTAGTAGGCGTGGACTTCGTGTCTGTCTTGGCCACAATAATGCATTCACTATGCTGTTTGTAGTAGCTTACCCGCACTCCTATTTTTTTACTCATTATTAAACCTACTCCTGCATTACCCCTATTTGATTTTGTATTTATAACTCTGTTTTCACCTGTCCAAAAGTCTTGTTCCTCCTGCCACTGAACTTTACTAATTCCCACTATATCTAACTTTAACCTATCCATTTCCCTTTTTAAATTTTCTAACCTACCTGCCCGATTAAGGGATCTGACATTCCACGCTCCGATCCATAGAACGCCAGTTTTCTTTCTCCTGATAACGACATCCTCTTGAGTAGTCCCCCGCCCGGAGATCCGAATGGGGGACTATTTTACCTCCGGAATATTTTACCCAAGAAGACGCCATCATCATTTAATCATACAGTAAAGCTGCATGCCCTCGGGAAAAATTATGGCTGTAGTTTTCCCTTGCTTTCAGCCGTTCACAGTACCAGAACAGCAAGGCCATTTTGGTTAGTGTTACAAGGCCAGATCAGTCAATCATCCAGACTGTTGCCCCTGCAACTACTGAAAAGACTGCTGCCCCTCTTCAGGAACCACATGTTTGTCTGGCCTCTCAACAGATACCCCTCCGTTGTGGTTGCACCTACGGTACGGCTATCTGTATCGTTGAGGCATGCAAGCCTCCCCACCAACGGCAAGGTCCATGGTTCATGGTGGGGGGGGGGGGGGGGGGGGTTGGGGGGTTTGGAAACAGTAACAACCATTAAATACCTAAGAGTAACAATCCAGAATGATCTGAAGTGGAGTGGCCTCATGAAGTTAAGGTGAGAAACAGGCAGATCAGCTGTTGCGGAACATGATTTGCAGCCAGGAGACAACTGGATATGATATGATAAGACTCAGGTACTGGCAGCCACAAGTGGTATTATGAAATATTTGTTTTGTAAATAAAAACAATGCCTTCTCTTGCCGCACTGTATTTTATTCTCCCAGGTGCGTTTCACCTTTTTTCTCTTTAAGGCCTCATCGGTGGGATCTATAATGATACAGTTATGATACACTTTTCTTTTGGTATGTATTATTCATAGATTATAAAACAGTTCACTTCTCGCTTTTTAAGTAAGTAAGTGATTACTTACAGTTCTTAACATTTTTAGTTGGTACCTGCATTTCCTCTCATCTGGCCTATTTACGAAACATAAGCACATAATTGGTAGGACATGTTCTGAGGCATCAAGGGATCGCCAATTTAGTATTGGAGGGCAGCGTGGAGGGTAAAAATCGTAGGGGGAGACCAAGAGATGAATACACTAAGCAGATTCAGAAGGATGTAGGTTGCAGTAGGTACTGGGAGATGAAGAAGCTTGCACAGGATAGAGTAGCATGGAGAGCTGCATCAAACCAGTCTCAGGACTGAAGACCACAACAACAACAACAACAAGCACATAATGCTTATGTTTCATAAATAGAGCAGTAGTGTGACCTCCAGCATGTGACCAGATGAGAGGAAATGCAGATGCCAACTAAAAACATGAAGAACTATAAGTAATCACTTATTTACATAAAAAGCGAGAAGTGAATTGTTTTATAATCCACAAATAATACATATCAAAATTAAAATGTATCATAACTGTATAGATTCCACTGATGGTGCCTTAGAGTTAGAAAAGGTGAAATGCGTCTGGGAGAATAAAATACAGTGCAGCAAGAGAAGGCACTTTTTATTTACAAAACAAATTTTCTGTGCTTGCTGTGGAGGATGGCCATGCAAACAAACTCGGTGTTATGAGAGACTGTACAGAGAGGCAATAGAGATTATTAAACACCCTAATAATTTTAATTGGAAGGAGAAGGGTGTGAAACTGGATAATATCTGGATTGCAGAGCTGCAAAAGATGTGTACCCATCTTCCACCATACAGTGACAGCAGTAGTTGATGACAGGAGCCGACACTGACCAATTGTGCTAGAGTTTTTGAAACATGTGACTTCATGCTTCTGTGTGGGAGTGTGCTTTCCTGTATTCAATAGTGAGCCAGTGTGTGTGTCAGACATTTGAAAAGCTAAAAACCCCTTGTAGGTGTCTCCTGTAGATGGGGACGAAATGTTTGGTTCCAACATGAATGTCATCTGACTTTGGCATAATAGCTTGGAATATTTTAATAAGTGTGTCATTGTTATCTGGACACATGGAGGAGAAGAGGTACAGAACTTCCACCAACACCTCAATCAGCAGCACAGCAAAATCCAGTTTACTATTGGGACAGAAAAGATTGAGGTGCTGCCCTTCCTTGACATCGAAGTCTATCGAAAGCCTAATGGTAAACTTATCCACAGTGTAGATAGAAAAACCACCAGCATGGACAGGTACCTATATGCCTCCTTCCACCATCACCCTATGGAAAAAAAAAAAAAAAAAACACCCTGTACACGTTAACCGAGAGGTCCCATAGAATCAGCAATGGAGAACATCTGAAGGCAGAACTAGGAAATCTTGGGTTCATCTTTGGAGCCAGTGGTTATGGGATGAAGATGTTAGGCAAAATTATGGCAACAAATGATGAAGACAAAAGGAGAAGGAGAGAGCAATAGGAAGCACAAAACAGAGCCCTATTACCATACATACAAGGGGTTGCCGAACATGTGGGCAAAACTCTCTGCCGAGTAGGTATCAAGCCAATTTTCCAAAGAGCAACAAAGTAAAAGATGTCTTGTTTCAACAAAAGATGCAGTTGGCATGCTACATACTGCTGGAGTCTATGAAATCGACTGCAAATGTGATCTAGTGTATGTATGCAAGGCAGGGTGACCAATTAGCACACAGGTGTCTTAACATGAAAGATACATTTGTCTTAAGATAACACTCCAAGTCAGTGGTGGTTGAACACCAGGACAAGTGCGGCATAAAAGTAATATTTGAAGAAACCCACATTCTAGGAAAACAGCCATGTACCTTGTGCGGAAGGTTAGAGAGGCAGTAGAAATAGCCAAGTGACCCTTTAACCTGAATAGAGAAGACAGGACAGATTTTCAGCGTCTTGGTTGCCAGAAGTAACAGTGCTATGGGACAACAGCTCAAATAAAGGAGCTCACACAGGTAATTGGGAGATCACAGCAGCCATAGGTACACAGAATACTGGCACGCCTCAGCTGCCATGAGGCAGCAAGAAAACAGCACTATGTCACAACTGCCAACCATTTCCCATTCACTTATTTGCGCCAATGGCAAAAAATAAAGCAAACGGCAATCAAGTAAGTCCATTTCTACCGATAACAAGAAATAAATGATGTCCAACAGACCCCCCCTCCTCATCCTCAATACCCTATCAAGTCATGAAAATAGCTTCTTCCACTAGTATACAAGAAGTAAAATTTTTCTCATTCAGCAGTAAGCAAAACACCCTGAGTAGGGCCATTTGCAACAGTGTCCAAAATGTTGGATAATTTTAAATATTGATCATGTGATCACATGACCTAAATAATTTCACTGACAGTGACAACAGCTGTGGAAGCCTATACATACAAGCGTGAAATCACCACTCAACATCCTATTCAAGCAGAAGAATGTTAACAAAACCCCAGTGTAGTGGGGCAGCCTGTTTTTTTTTATCTTTTTTCTTTCCTTTTTTTAAACCCAAAATTCAGTATCAAGAGCAGTTAAACAGTAATTTTCATGACTGAGTGAGGCAATGTGTGGTGCTTGTTGCCTTCCACAAGTATGTATAACCCCTTTTCATGACCATCCTTCCCTTAGTCTAATAATAACAGTACACACTTCCGGACACATTAGTACAACTAAAATTACAGGAGCTAGTCACACCAATGTGACCACCACCTATGTTGGACATCCATGTGCAATAACCACACACAAATGTCAGGTGGCAGCACTAGCAGTGGAGGGTATATAAAGTGTGTCCGGGATGCAGGAAACAGTGCAACTGTTGTCATAATGTGAAAAATGGAACCAGTAATGTGAAAAATGGAACCATTAATCTGACATACAAAAGGGCATGATCATTTGCTTTTGGACCAATGGCGGAAGCATTTCTGAAGTGGCTAAGTTTGTAATCTGTTCATATGCCGTCTTGGTTTAAGTATACTGTGCATGACAAAATGGCACTATCCAAAACAGGCACTGAAGCACCTATGGTGAATCAAGAACCATAGATGACAGGTGTAAATGACGATTGTGGATATGTATACAGGTGAATGGACATGCAACTGTTGATCAACTGACCACCCAGGTGAACCAAGGGTCTCCACAATGACCGTTCAGCAGACATTGCTGTCTATGGGGCTCTGCAGCAGATATCTTGTTCATGCACCATGCTGACTGCTGTTCATCAGCGATGAAGACCAGAATTTGCATGCCAGAACCACAAGTGGATGTCCACTGAGTGGTGACAGGTTGCCTTTTTCAGATGAATCACATTTTGTGCTTCATCAGACAGATGGCCTTTGGTGTAGTGCAACAATCATCAGAATTGTCCAGGCTGGAAGAAGGAGTGTTATAGTCTGGAGAATGTATTCATGACATTTCCTGGGTTATCTCATCATTCTGAAGGGCATAGTGGGTCAACACAAGTTTGCATCTATCCTTGGAGGCCATGTCCACCCCTGCACACAGTTTGTTTTTCCTGAGCACAACAGCATCTACCAACAGGACAGTGCAACGTGTCGCACAGCTCACAGTGTGTGTTAGTAGTTCAAAGAGCATCAGGATGAGTGTACCATACTCCCATGGCTGCATTTAAACCCAGTCAAGAATCTGTGGGACCACCTCTGCGGGGCTGCATGTGCCATGGATCCTCAGCTGTGAATCCCAGTGCAACTGGCCATGGCACTTGAATTGGCATGGCTCCACATCTTTGTCAGTACCTTCTAGAACCTCACTGACCCTCTTCCTGCATGTTCGTGCTGCAAAAGGTGGTTATTCACATTAATGTGACTGGACTGTGTATGTTCTTCATTACCTAAGTCATTCAACATCTGTTTTGCAGCAAGTAATTTGATGATGGCTAGGTCAAATAGGGGAGAGTGTTGTACATTGGTACTCATTTCAGACTTTCACCTGTAGCCAGCTCTGTAGTAGAAGTTTAATATAGTTTCTTATTCCATTTTTAAATGACTGCATTCACTTTTTATATGCTGCAGTCTTTTTCTGAAATTACAAAAATTACTCCAGTAATTAAGGTTGTTCCAAATGTAAAAACATATTCCAAGGTACAACATGGTCATGTACCTGGGAACAAATATTATATTGAAATTGACAAGTGTTGCAGTCGAGAAAATCGTGTCAGTGCTGTATTAAGTGATCTTGCTATTAAATTTATACTCAATTACACACAAGTAATCAGGAAGTGAAATCAGATTAAGCAGAAGTATTATCAGACTTTAGTTACAGGTTAAATATGCTTAAAAACTGAAGCTATTGGAAATTGAAACACATTCTCATTTTCAAGACAGGTAAAAATGTTAAAACATTAACGAAACTCAGGTAATTTGCAAATGTCCCATGTTCCATTGTAAAAGACCTCCTTCTGTTTCAAGGTACAGAATGGTGCTCCTATACCTAGTTTTAAAAATATGTAGAATTTTACTTAACATAAAATTCTGTAACTAAAGAATTAATAATATATTCCAAATTGCTGTAATATATTATACAGCACTTACACGTATGAAACTCAAAATATTTGCAAGTGCTGCACGAAACACAACTTCATGTCTAGCAACAATAAAAACTGTAGAAAACGGCAGAAACTGCTTAAGGTGATCTCTAGTGCGCATTGCTGCATATGATTCAATCACAAGACTGAAATACCAACCAGAAAATGTTGTGTGTTCCTAGGTACATTATGCTCTAGGTATAGCATTCTCCCCTAACCCTTGATGTACCATTACTACAGTAAGTTACAACCAACCATGACTGATGACTGAAAATTAAATCTAAAGAAAACTTTGTTTTGAACCATCAGCAGTACAGAGTACCTTCTCATGCAGTCTATGGTCACCAATTATAACTAAAATTGGAAGTATATTGTCACAATTTTTAGTGTGGCAAAGTAGCCCAGAAATAAGTCTTGCACTGAACTTACTCTTCGTTATGCACTAGTTTCGTATGATACAGACTGCATTTAACACAGTAAGAGGATGTTGCACTCATTCCTCAGTATGTAACTGATATTATTCCACTGCATTTATATGGAACTCACTCAACATAATGGGACTGTGGTGTAACCTGACTCCAGCCAAACACTGTGAGACAATTATTTGTCACTTCTCACGAAGCAGGTTATCTAGTGTTCAGCCATTGGATTCAAATTTGAAAGGATAGTGGTCCAGAGCATTGTTTGGCTATCCAGGTTTAGGTTTTCTGTGATTACCCTAAAATCTTTCATGGAGATTGCTGGGATGGGCACAGCTGACTTCCTTTCCCATCCTTCCCCAAACTGAACTTATTATCTCATCTCTAATCACCTTATCATTGACAGGATGCTAACTCTTAATATTCCTCCTTTCTTCCTGCCATGTCTAAAATATCACAATGTACAGGGTTATTACAAATGATTGAAGCGATTTCACAGCACTACAATAACTTTATTATTTGAGATATTTTCACAATGCTTTGCACACACATACAAAAACTCAAAAAATTTTTTTAGGCATTCACAAATCTTCGATATGTGCCCCTTTAGTGATTCAGCAGACATCAAGCCGATAATCAAGTTCCTCCCACACTCGGTGCAGCATGTCCCCATCAATGAGTTCGAAAGCATTGTTGATGCGAGCTCGCAGTTCTGGCACGTTTCTTGGTAGAGGAGGTTTAAACACTGAATCTTTCACATCGCTATGCGTGAAACTTGCCCGTACACGTTCAACCGTTTCTTCGCTCACTGCAGGCCGACCCGTTAATTTCCCCTTACAGAGGCATCCAGAAGCTTTAAACTGCGCATACCATCGCCGAATGGAGTTAGCAGTTGGTGGATCTTTGTTGAACTTCGTCCTGAAGTGTCGTTGCACTGTTATGACTGACTGATGTGAGTGCATTTCAAGCACGACATACGCTTTCTCAGCTTCTGTCGCCATTTTGTCTCACTGCGCTCTCGAGCGCTCTGGCGGCAGAAACCTGAAGTGCGGCTTCAGCCGAATAAAACTTTATGAGTTTTTCTACGTATCTGTAGTGTGTCGTGACCATATGTCAATGAATGGAGCTACAGTGAATTTATGAAATCGCTTCAATCATTTGTAATAGCCCTGTATATATGATACAATGAATTACATTAGTAAATTACATTTTGGAAGTCACATATGGGAGCAGTTTGAACACATTCTTTTTTGAAATATATTTTTGTTGATCAAGCCACATATTGAAATGTATGGTTGTATCCAATACAGACATTTGCATGTAAGACATAAATTTGTCTCTCTTCATTATGTAATGAATTGTTATTATTACTTACAATTCCTTACTTCATGTTAAAAAATTGCAGGAAATATGGATTATTGCGGGTCCAGAGGTGTTTTGTTTCTTGATGTTTATTATTATTTTTCAGACAGGCACATTGACAGAAGATGGTCTGGATATGTGGGGTGTTGTACCAGTACAAAACAGTACATTCTTGACACCTCAGAGAGCTGTCTCATGTTTGAATAATGATGAATTTGTGTTTGGAATGGCTACATGTCACTCTCTGACAATAATTGATGGTGAACTTTCTGGTGAACCCTTAGATCTCAAGGTATGGCTTATTATAATTTAATCATGAATTACCTTATACTTGTCACACTTTGACATTATTATTAGCTGTTAAGTGACAAAAGAGATCTGACCTCTCCAGTTTTCATTCAACTATTTGATTTATATCTATAATTGTGTGTAACAGTGTTGATGTGGTAAATTGTAATAGTGATGTACTGTTCATAAACCTTAGCAACTTCAAACACTCTGTTCTAACCTATAGCTTGTGTTCATTTTCCCTTTGTGTTTACAGACCAGTCTTTTCTTTAATCTCTCAGAAAACTTCTGAAAAGTCTGTAATGAACATTAACATTAATTTATTGTAAAGGAAGCGACAGTGATAGAGATAGGAATGTCACTGTAACAGTGCCACTGAAGCTGTTTTGCCTCTGTATATGGTGTTGTATTTCCAGTAGTTGTTCCATTTCTGCTATTAAAACTGTGCTATTTACATATCTTTCTGCAATCACAGATATTAGCATTTGTAGCACACTGACCACAAAAAGCAAGGATGCAGGCTTGAGTCCCAGTCCAGCCCACAGTTTTAGCATGTGCTCTGCTCTTGAGTTAGAGGATCCATTCTGTCTTACGTGAACAACTGAGAATTTCAACTGTACAAAATTTGAAAGCAGCTGTCAGTATTATTTTGACAGTTTAGGAACCCCTAGACTCGGAGGAACTAATAAATATGCCACAGAAACTGCCATTAGATGGTTACAAATTCGATTAATGGTTGCCTCATATGAGCTTAAAAGCTTCTTGTTCATGAATAACCACATTATTAAAGGTTTTTCAGCTATCATATTTAGTATAAAATCAGAATCTACCACCAAATTTCACACAAATTTAATAATCACACACAAAGCTCATGACTTGTAAAATGTTTGCAGACAATGGGTGTATAGCAAAAAATCAATTTTCTGTCTGCGGTAAACAACATTCACAGATTAGCCCTGTCATACATAGATTGTGCATATTTATGCAAGCTCAGTTATGCAAAACTATATGCATTAGAAATTTTCAACCTAACTACTTTCCTTTTTTCCATATCCATAAAAATTCATGTAACTATTTTTCATTTGTCCCTTTGTAACATATGAAATTGCTACCAATACATGCTAATATTATATATTATGTCTGAACAGCCATTTCATATTCTTAAGGTTAAAATGAAATTTGATGTTGCTATTATTATTTATTTCCTTATGATAGTGGCACAGAGGACAATCTTTCTCGTACACAACCACCTCTCTTTTTGGAACTTGCCATATCATCAGGTCTATAAACCATTTCTTTCTAAAATAAATTTAATGTTAATTTTATGCTTAGTAAAATTATTTTACTTCATTGAGTAATCCTTTTGTAATTAACAACAAGTGCGCCAAGAAATTTTTATTTGTGTCTCATCCAGACAAAGAAATAAAATAAAAAAAGAATCATGTTTTCAGGCTCATCATTTACCTTATATTCATAGTAGAGTTGAAGCCAACTGTGCATTCAATTAAGGCAGTACACAGATGAGGGTTAGTGCCTTGGTTACACCATCACTACAAGTAAAATATCGAGTAGCTTTTACAGCCATTCCTCTTTGTTTATTAAACAGTGAGTTCATCTTGCAGATTGAGCTTCATGCAGGTTGTACTATTGCTATCTGGCACAAATGTGTACTGTAACACAAATTGGTTAATATACAATTTTTTCAAAACTTCTGTAAGTCTTGTTTTTCAAATCACATGTTTTCCATTTTAGAGGAAAAAAAAATCATTTTTAATATAACGTACTGTGTGTTTCTAAAAGAATGCAAGTTTTTGCCCAATGCCAATACTATTACTAATGAAATTTTGAGTGGATACTTTTTATGTAATGAGAAAGATACCATGCAACAACCCTCCCTAATTTATTTGGCCATTTCCAACCTGTGTTGTGCTGAGAAACAGTATGAACAAAGAGCTTATTTGTTTTACTATTGAATTGAATTGAATTGAACTTACATGGGAAGGTGCCACATAGAGGTGAACATGCAAAAAGAAACAGGCACTGAGGTTAACGACCACAACATACAGCACCTGGCTTTATACTTTGTCTAGGGCCATGAGATAACATAAGCTCAGTGGAATTGTACATGTTTAAAGTCAAATGGTAAATTGTTTGATGTAAACAGAATTCATGGTATAAAAACTAGCTTGCTAGGGCCACTTCCTGTCAAAATTTCTGCTTCTGTGATGATGGAGAGAAGTAACTTTAAGCTGCTGTGAGTGAAGGCTTCTGAGAAACAAGATAATGAATGATGCTCTTGATCAGAGTTACGTCATGCCTCACCTTTGGAAGGAGTTTCCAAAGAGCGAGTTAAAGCCTGATGTTCTCAGGCTGCAGCAAGTCTTGCCTCATGTGATCTTCAATTGAAGCTTTAGACTGCATACACTCAGTCATTTAGCTGTTCTGGTGTATTCAGAAAAACTCAATCATTTTCTAGGCATTTTTATTTGTAAACAAAATGCTTTTTCTAGCAAAGAATATACATGAAACCTATTGAAAAAGGAAATCTGTGTCATTATGTTGTTTTTTTTTTTAATACAGAAATTGAAAGCAGTAACTCTATATATACTAGCCAAGTAAATTCGCTGTTAGTTTGTATTCATAAAGATAAGGTTGTTGTGCTTAATTCTGTACTGACATACAGTTCAGAAAACATACCTGTCACTGAGTTAAAAAAACTGAAAGCACCATCTATTGGTTCTTTGCTGTATTATTTGGTGATGGTTAAACATCTGAACTACCAAGCTGAGCAGATGATTTTAGATAAAACTTTAAATTAAAATATCTTCTTATTTCCTGTTCCAATTATGATTAAATAAAACCTATATCTTGCCTCCAATCTGTGCTAAAGTTACTTGTGAAAATCCCATGAAAATTCGTGTAGTAGTTTTGGAGATTGGTTTTATTAGAGAGGAGGGAGGGAGGGAGAGAGAGAGAGAGAGAGAGAGAGGGAGGGAGGGAGGGAGGGAGGGGGGGAGGAAGGGAGGGAGAGAGAGAGAGAGAGAGAGAGAGAGAGAGAGAGAGAGAGAGAGAGTTTATAATGTAGCTTATGTTCATCCAAAGATTATTAGAGTATTGTGTAAAAATTTTAAGTAAATAGGTCAAGGAAATTGGAGATTTTTGCTAATATATCTTTATATTCCATATATATTTGAAAATATGTAGCCTGTGTCTGTCTGAATGTTTATTAGAGTATCGTGTAAAAATGTGAAGCAGATTGGTTAAGTACTTTTCAAGGTTCTTGGTAACAATATTTAACAATGACTTGTCTTCATAAAGGATTATAGATTTCTCCTTCAAGTGTTATATGAATGTTACCATTGTTTTCAAATGGTGGTGGATTGTTGCTAGCAAACTTATATGTTGGGATATTATTTTGTAGCAGAAGTTTAAAAGCTTAGAAAAACAGAGCTTCATGCTCAAGTCAGAGTAGGATAAAACTGACTGGCAGTTGCATACAATACAAAATAAATACCAATGGAAATGATGGTTGGAAGATAATAAGCGGGTTCTTCTCTCTGCTTACAACATGACTCTTCAAATTTCTATCTTTGTTACTAGTGTTTATTTTGTGAGGAGTACCATCATTTTTTTATCTCACATTTAGTTTCAGTAAAGATTTCATTCTTGGAAAAAATATTAAAGATCGATATAAATGTATTGTGGTAAAGTGCCAGACTGTGGATCCAAGGTCATGTGTGTGCTCCCCAGTCAGTCCAAAAATTTCATCTGTCATTCTTCACTTCTTTCACTGCTGGTAGTGTTTGTTAATGTGAAAAATGCCAAGGTGCACCATGGCTTGTAATTCGCATTAAACTTTAGGTCTCCCAATTACTGGCTGAGTAAGTCAGTTCGAGCTTCAAAGGTCCTAGGAAGGAAATGGCATACCACCTGTAATAGGCCCATGCCTAGTAAAACACAGTGATGTTAAAACTCTTGGGTTGATGACAGATTAACTTTTTATGGATTTATTATTTTCATTATTGGAATGAAAATACTGCTTTACCCTTATTGATAATATTCTAATCTAACTTTAATTGAAGACTGTGGAATATATTGCACTTTTATCATTTCCAGATGTTTGAGTCAACAGGATGGCAGCTGGAAGAGCATGATATTGAAGACACTTCAAAGTTTGATATGTTATTTCCAACAGTAGTTAAGCCACCCAAAGGAAGATACACCTCTGCTGGAAAGGACTCTGACATAGATGTGAGTTTTGTTTGGTTAAGTTTTCTTTCTTGTTTCTTTCTATGAGAATATTTGCTCTCAAAGTGGCTATTAATTTTAGTGTGTCATCAGACAGTCTGTTAGTCACTCCTTAAGCTGTAAACCCTCTTTGTTACATGCAACTGATCTGTTCGTAAGTGCAAATTGATACCTTCTGCAAGGTCATAGTTACAGATTAGCCAATTTTAGGTACAGAAGCTGGCATTTCTAATTATATGAACATCACTTTTCATAAGCATCTGTTTTACAAACAATTTTACATGCAGGGCATCTGCAGCAGCTGAAGGTCATGATGAATGAAAACCCTGCTGACAGCTGGTATAACTTGGTTTTAATTGAGCACACTACTGGTTTCATGGCTTACAGCCACAAATTCAGGTGAAATGTACATATTTAAGAAATGAAATAGTATTATAAACTGTATTGCAGAATTGTGCTATTATATAAACATTATATGCAGACTTAACTCGCAAAATTACATTAATCCATAACATGGACATAGAGAAACTATTTCCTGCGACAAATGTAATTCAGTGGGTATTTACTGTAACTAATGCAATGATTGCCCAAAAAAATACATAGGACAAATCGGTAGGTGCTTCAGTTAAAGGGTTCCAGGAACATCTTAATTTAACAAATTCCAAATCTGCATTAACCTCACATGCACGGGAAGTGGGGCATAGTCTTGCTGAAAATTTTATAATCCTTCATAGAAAAGAATAGGGCCAGGATTTGAGTATACTGGAGATAGTGGAAATACAAAAAAGGTAGTATACAGAACATGTTGAATGGTCTGTTGGGTTTAAAGCATCATAATATTTTGACAAACTTTCATTGCTTCTTTGGTTAATTATTTCGTAAGGGAATGACCCAGCACTCTTCGTCACGTGTACATTGTGACACAGCTTCTGTGTGATTGTATTCTATTGTATTGTATTGTCCGTCCTCTGCTGGAATATTGCTGCGCGGCGTGGGATCCTTACCAGGTAGGATTGACGGAGGACATCAAAAAAATGCAAAGAAGGGTAGCTCGTTTCGTGTTATCGCGCAATAGGGGTAAGAGTGTCGCTGATATGATGCGTGAGTTGGGGTGGCAGTCACTGAAACAAAGGCAGTTTTCTTTGTGGTGAGATCTGTTTATCAAATTTCAATCACTTTCTCTTCCAACTTCTAAAATATTTTGTTGACACCAACCTATGTAGGGAGTAATGATCATCATAATAAAAAAAGAGAAATCAGAGCTCAAACGGAAAGACTTAGGTTTTCCTTTTTCCCATGCACCATTCAAGAGTGGAATGGTAGAGAAGTAGTATGAAAATGGTTCGATGAACCCTCTGCCAGGCACTTAAGTGTGAATTGCAGAGTAACCATGTAGATGTAGGAGAGGCCTAGAAACGATGGAGAGGCTCCGTCCCTACCGCAGCCGCAGTGGTCCACAACCCCACGACGACCACCACAGTCAACTTCACCCTTCCGCCGCCCCACTCTGAACCACTCTTTCAGGGTATTGTGCAGTTCGGCTCCCGGTGGACAACCTCCCGCCCCCAGGGAATGTCCCACACCAGACGAGTGTGACCCCTATGTTTGCGTGGTAGAGTAGTGCTGGTGTACGCATAAGTGGAGAACTTGTTTGTGCAGCAATTGCCAACATAGTGTAGCTGAGGCGGAATAAGGGGAACCAGCCCGCATTCGTCGAGGCAGATGAAAAACTGCCTAAAAACCATCCACAGACTGGCTGGCTCACCAGACCTCGACACAAGTCTCCCGGGCGGATTAGTGCTGGGGATCAGGTGCCCCTAACCAGGCAGGCTTCTATGTGATAGTTACTGTTTACCTGGACAGTCAGTGTTTCCTGGTGGCCGGCAAAGTCAGGGCCTGCTCTTGTAAGCTGTGCCTTCTGTGTCTGGTTTGACATGGTAAGAAAGCATTGGTTGGTTGTTTGGGGAAGGAGACCAGACAGCGTGGTCACCGGTCTCATCGAATTAGGGAAGGATGGGGAAGGAAATCTGCCATGCCCTTTCAGAGGAACCATCCCGGCATTTGCCTGAAGTGATTTAGGGAAATCACGAAAAACCTAAATCAGGATGGCCGGACGCGGGATTGAACCGTCGTCCTCCCGAATGAGAGTCCAGTGTCTAACCACTGCGCCACCTCGCTCGGTGGTAAGAAAGCAACATGGCTACTTTATTCTACTTTCTTCCCACGGTCTTGCATTATTTGCACTGTTAACTACATTATGAGCGATTATCTTTGGAATCAGTTTTAGCCTTCAGCACTGTTTCTTTTTCTTATAGACACTTACATATGCAATGAAAAACTGTTATATGGGTTCAAGCTACCTGGCAACATTAGTATAGGATATTACAGGGATTGGCTTCCAAAGTAGTCTTCATTCATCTAGACTTCTCAAATATTGAAAGTATTGTCAGAATGCTAATACCTTTGACTAAGGATATTGCAGTCACCAATTATGGATTTATGTAATTTGGTGAGCATAAGTCTGCAAATAATCTTTATATAATAATGCCAAATAGCAATACAGTTTATGATGATATTTCCATTCTTAATCCTTGAATGGGTGCACCTGTATATAAAGTGTACCAAACATAAACAACATTATCTTGTACTGTTCCATTGTTATTTTGCAGTTGTGAGACCATACTTATTCCTTCATCATTGCTTCATCTAACACAGTGATAAACTGTCTTGTCATACATCAAAGTGAGCAGCTGTAAAATAAAATAAACAGAGAGCTAGGTGAGAAAAAAATTTGCGGTCAGTGCAAGAAAATGCCCCAGATTCTGAGCTAGTAGTACAATCTTACAATGAGGCAGTTGTCTGTGAGATAATTGGTAACTGAATAAGCGTTTTGCCTTGATCTGATGTGACTGCTCCATATAATGCTTTGAGTGGATCGTTACTGTGGGGTAGCACTTTTGTGTGGCAACAGTGTGACATAATGAAAGTTTATTTTATTATTGTTTAATTAATCTAAAATTAAACTTTGGTTTTACACATACATGTTTACCTTAGTAACATAAAAACAACTACTCCTTACATTGTACAAAGTACACCATGTGCCAGTTGTTGTTACGAAAATGGGCGCGACCACTCGAGGGTTTAATATGTCTGTTGCACCTGAAGATGTGGCTGTAAGCCATGAAATCAGTAGTGTGGTCAACAAAAATCAAGTTTTATCAGCTGGCAGCAATGTTTTCATTTCTTATTCATTAATGTTGTTACAGTTCATGCTAAGATTCTGGCTGAAAGTTTCTCTTGGTGTACAATTTTGGGTGTTACTCTAATACTTTCTATTAGTGATATTGTCTTTGATTCATTGTCTGCTATCAAAAGTAATCATTTGTTGTATTTATATGAATATATACTGTCTACAGTCAGACAAAAAAACTGTGGGAAACAGTGTCCACCTTCCTCCTTATACATGCATAAATGTTCATCCCTGTGTTTGATTTTTATTGATTTTTTTCTCATTACTTCCAATCGCAAATTGCAGCTAGGTATAAATACATACTATTTGTTTTCTGTGATATAATCTTCTAACACTTTTGGGGATTGTTTCTGCTTCTTTCCCCAGTTTACCTCAAGTTTTCACTATTCCTCTCCCTTACTTCCATTTTTACTCTGCAAATATTTAAAAATATAACTTTCAAACAAAGAAAGAAAGAAAGAAGAAGAAAATATCTACCATTATGCAGCAATTCTGTGGTGGAGCTCTCTTTCTTTTTCACTGCTATTTTAGTCTTTATTATATATATTTATATTGCATCTAATCACAAATTTTGCCACACTTCTTTGACATGTGACTGGTTACTTCTGAACTTCATATGCCTACTCCAAAAATAATTATGGCACTGAGAAAGACCATTATATTTACAGCTTCTTCTTTCCCTTTTTTCTTGACATTTCTCAGTAGCTCATGCATTAAGATAATAGAAATAGTGGAGAGAGTGGACTGCCTTTCTTTAAAAATTTATTTTCTTCAACAAACATGTACTTTCTTTTGCTACTCTAACACAGATTACACTACCAGTTACATTTTCATCCACCTGCAAATTATACCACACATCATTTATTTATCATAAGACCATCTAATATGCACTTGAAGGTTTTTGTGGCATGTCAATGCAATAAAATCTTCTCACATTTTTTACTGCGTCAATTTGCAGTGAGTCCGCAATCGAGGATATGTACTTTCTTTCATATTCTGATGAAGTGTCAGTGTCTCACAGTCTGTCCCCCTATATAGTCATTGACCATAGCTGACATTTAAATCCTGTCACTGACCACTCTACAACAATTTAAGCACCATGTAGTCCCATGCTTGTATGGCTGGCAGCTCAGGCTCGCTGTCCATTGCTCTCCCACAAAATGCAGTCTGTCACTCTGGTCTTATTGCTTCCAGAACAGGTTGCCAAGTTGCACTGAGGGTAAAACCCCTTTCACTATCCTCTACAAAACTGACTTTATGGGGAAGATGGTAGCAGTTCTAAATTATCCAGTCTACAAGAAAATTGATTGGGATGTAGCATCTATAATCACAAGGAATATGACTACAATCCTGGACTCCTCTGGGCTAGTGAAAAAGATTAAGAAACATTTAAACCAACCGGCAGCAGTGCCCCTACGTCTGTGATGTTAGGAACTACTATGAGCAAGTTGATGGGGTTCGAATGGACTCACTTGCAGCGGCAAAATTCTGCATGAAGAAATCTGGAGAGTTTACAAGGCCACACCCATTCATGGTGTGGCAACAAGGAAGGGAGTCACTAGATAAATTTGTCAACCCCTAAATGAAATTAATATAAATGACGAATTCAACATGGAGGTTTGAGATCAACAGGCTCCTGTTTCTGGATGTCTGTGTGCAGAATCCTGATGGTCATTTGCACAAAATTGTAACTACTAGTGACAACCTGCCATTAACAGTGAGCATCGTGCCTGATGACACTGACGCAAAGGTGAGAACTACATGTGGTGAGGAGAATGTACTGATGGAACTGGAATGTCTAGAATAGACTTTAGCTTCTAATAGCTATAGGAAGGAAGGTATTCAGAACGTGCTGTATGTACAGAGATGTATAAACAAGAACAGAGAAAGAAACTAGAGAATTGCCTACCTAGCGGGAAGGCGTGCCGGCACCCAGCATGAAACCGTCCAGCAGATTTGTGTCAAGATCCAGTGTGTTGGCCAGCCTGTGGGTGGTTTTTAAGGCAGTTTTCCATCTGCCTCAGCAACTGTGGGCTGGTTCCCCTTATTCCACTTCAGTTACACTGTGTCGCCAATTAATGCGCAAATACTGTCTCCATGTACCTGGTATGAGACATTCCTTGGGAGGGGGGTGGGGGGGGGGGGGGAGGTGTCCACTGGGGGCGAAACTGCACAATAACCCTGGGTTATGTGTGGGGCGGCGGTGAGGTGGGTGGACTGCTGTGGCCTGTTGTGGGCTTGTGAACCACAGAGGGCTATGGCGGGACAAAGCCCCTCCGGTGTTTCTAGGCCCTCGGTTCAATACACAATTGCCTACCTACCATATGCTGATGCAGTCTCTGCAGAGCTCTAAACAACAAAGTAATTGAGTCCATTTTCCAGCCAAGTGCAAATACAAAAAATGAAAAAATTGCAGCATGAAAGATACCATTGTGCTTCATATATCTGGGGCTTGTTGCATTCATTGTGAATGTAGGAAATTTTACAATAGACAAGCATTTTGTAACTCTGTGTATGTTACATTGATCATATAAATGCTGTAAGGCTCCACCAGGATGGTAAAGTGACATGGACTGAGTGCAGCTTAATGGAGTAGCACAAGTTCATTTTCGAGAATACGTCTGATATCTGTCCAGTGAGTGGTTTCTGAGACACTATTATTAAGGAGGCAGTCACCAAATCTGATGTGTTAGGGGCTTTGCCCTCAATGCATCTTGGAAACCTCCATTGGAAGCAATAAAGTGGAAGGGACATCTGCATTTCATGGGATGGTGAAAACAGTGAGGCCCGTGCTTCTGACATCATAAACACTGGGACTGGTGGTGGTTAACTTGATGAGGTGCAACCATTGCAGGCATTTAAATGTCAAAAGTTGCCAGCTATTATATAAGGAGATGGTCTGTGAGACACCAGCACTCAGCCAGAAGATGGAAGGAGAATATATGTCATCTGAAACATCAAAGACTCACTGTAAATTGACATGACAAGAAACCCAAGAAAATTTTGCTACAAGACCATTAAAATTTGAGAATACATTCAATGTGTTTCCCTTGCAAGCCTGTGGCTTCCTCCCCCTCCCCCTCCCCCCCCCCCCCCCTCTCTCTCTCTCTCTCTCTCTCTCTCTCTCTCTCATGTTTACAGAAACTGTTTCTAAATCTGAAAAAGAGTGCAGTAACTGTATGTCTGATGCACTGATGCAAGTGTAACTTGTTACTACATTTAAAGAAATTAGACAGAAGTACACTGATCAGTGTAATACAGGTTTGTTTGCATGATTGACCAGGCATGGGTGATGTGCAACATGAACTAAAGAAACTAAAAAATAGTTATAGTTTTTAGAGTCATCTTTCAGTTTGTTTCAACAGCAAATTGGATCTCATTCCTTGGGTAGCCTACCATTATTCAGGAAAATGGTTCGATGACTGTCTGAACTACAATTTCATGGTAATCATTTGTTATTCTGTTGGTTTTAAACCATAAATTTTTGTGTTGTGCGATTTATTTGTTGCCAGACAAACACCCTCATATCACTTATTAATCTAAGTGTTACACTACATTATATATGACACAAAATTGATCTTGAAACAATAAATAAGATGTGGGCATTCATTCCACTATGAATCATAGTGGTGTGGGTGGCTATAATGATCCACTACAGTATTAATCTTATTTGACTGTTATAATAAGAGGTGGCTCTTACAATTAGCTACCGGTCATGATTTGTTAAATGTTTTTATGTGCTTTGTCATAAAGCCAACCCATCTAATGCTGTCATGATTACACAATGTGTGTATCAGTCCTCAAATTAAAGTGCAGAGACATGTATTTTTAAAAAAAAAAAATCTCATCATATGGCAAGTTCTGTTAATGACTGTTGGACTCACAACATTACTAAAAGAAATATTTTCGTGCAGGACAAGACAGACTACAATAGTGACACATTTCTGAACAATGCTGATAGTACACCAATGTGGATAACACATAGACGCATGAAGCTGAAATGAAATGATAGTATTCCCCCTTTTTTTAACCTTGACTGCCAAATCATGTCAGCATAAACATACATACGTTCTTATTATTCATTCATGCAGACCATATGCGTTTGTCACAGAAACACATTTGATAAATATTTGTTAATTATTATTTCACCGTAGTACAATCAGGAAAGCTTTTGATTTAATATGCAAGGCATTTGCCTTCAGTAAAGCATTAGCTGGTACTTTTTTAAGCATAATTAAGGACAAGCTGGAATTATTTCGTTTTACTACAGTGGAGACTCAATTATCTGGACCTCAATGATACGGATTCATACATATCTTGCTTGTCAACCGTGAGCAAATATCTTTGTAGTTTAGACTGTGCATGCATGGACATGTTGCACTGGCTCAACCTACCCACACCCCATGCAATCCCTGCCCTGTGCATTTCATTATGTTTGAGTTAAACAGTTACTAATCACTGCACCATATCATATCTGTGCTTAAAAATGTCATGGCGCAAAAGCATGGTTTTACTGCTTAAAGATAAAATAAACATAATTGATTCATTAAAACAAGGAGAAATTAGTCATAAGTTAGCCGATAAGTATAGTGTAGATAGTTCTGCAATACCAAGAATACCAATTCAGTTTTGAATTACACATCAAAAAGTAAGGAAGAAACCAAAAAATGAACATTGGAAAGGAGCTTTGTATTGTTGGCTTTTATAAAAATGATCAACTGATCAGCTGATAGCTGCTCCCTTGCTCTGTGAAGAGGCATTACAGTTAAATAAAAGAAACTGTAGTGATGAATCATTCGTGGCAAGTAACAAATGGTTGTTCAGATTTAAATCTCATCATGGAATTTGCAAATTGGAAGAACAAGTGAAAAAATGTCAGCTGATGTAGATGCAGCAAATTCTTTTACAGATTGTTTTAAAGAAGAATTGGACAGAAATGACTGTGACTTGTACTTTGTTCACAATGCTGATGAATCCAGATTAAATTGAAAATCATTACCATCAAAACCATTAGCTTCTTGGCAAGAGTGTACAGCTCCAGAACATAAAACTAGTAAAGAGTGAGCAACAATATTAGTTTGCACAAATGCTACCAGGACTATAAAATGCATTTGCCTCTCATTGTATAATCCGAAACCTCCAGGTTCTTAAAAAAAATCAGGTTTCTCTTAATTTATAAAAACCAAAAAAGTTCATGAATGGACACTGAGATATTCATTAACTGGTATAACATACATTTATCCGTGAAGTAAAAAAATATTAAAACAAAATTGATAAACAAGGAAAAGTCATACTTTTAATGGTTAATGCACCAGCCCATCCTTCATCTGAACTGTTAGAGACAGAAAATGGAGTGTTTACAGTAAAATTTTTGCCTTCTAATGTGACATTCTTGGTACAACAAATGGATCAAAGTGTTACTGAAACACTAAAATGACTTTATAGAATACTAATTTTATGTAGATTATTATTTGTTGATGAAGATAACGTAGAAATGGTTTTGTCATTTTTCAAGCAAATGAATTTATAATAGTGTTGTTACATGGTTGTAGATGCTTGGGATTTGATTGAAAGAAAGACTCTCAAAAAACCTTGAAACAGAATACTAAAATAGGAGCATGAAAATTCAACACCAGTGTGGATGATTCTGCTTTTGATGATAAAAATGAGATAATGACACATGTACACATATACCATGAATGTGATGCCATCCATATGGAGTTGGCTCACTTGTGACAGTAATTATCAAGATTTTCAGATCACACCAGATGACGAAATTGTTGAAAACATATTTCAGGCAAGCGAACAGCAGGAAATGCAAGATGAAACAGAAGAAAATGTTGACGCAGAAAATGATGCAGGACCATTTCATGCAGAAACATTTCAAGCCCAGCAAACAGCTTTAAAATAGTTTGAAAAATAAACAGAGCATGATGCTGTGAATTTATTACAAGTAAAATGAATTCTTGATATATCAACAATGAAGAGAAAAAATTGTTTACATCAAATCACAATTATCAAATATTTTAAACAAAAGTAAACTACAGTGACTGTCCCATGTGACTTTCGTCAGGTCTTTCATGATTGAAGTTGCAATATTTTAGTAATTTTGAGAAAATATGTACATAAATACAAAACATGTCTCTAATCTCTTAATAAACATTGATTTTTGTTGATTTTAATAAGTTTAATTTGTTTTTGTTGTTTTGAAGAAACACCTAACACTATGTATTAACCTTAGGAAGATAACCATATGACAACATAGCTAAAAGAGAACTGTACGTGTATGTTATCTTTTTAGAATTATAATCCAAAGTTGCTTTTCTTTATAAACACATCAAAAAAGTTTTGCATCACCCCGGTTCCGAGAACTCCTGAAGATAGACGTTGACTGTGGATATTGCATCACAGACATAGTGCCTTTAACTGTTCAGAGATGTCACTAAACCCTCCCAAAGATGTAAACAACCATGCATGAGCAGCACCTATTGGATGGAGGGGGTCCAACAGCCGACCAGTTCCAGTCATTTCACCAGGAAGGAGGTTCATGGCTCATGTTGTCTGTAGTTCATCCATGCCTAGATAGTCAATACCATGGTTCAATCATGTCCACATTGTTATACTGTGCCAGGGAGGGCTCTCAACGAGGGAAGTGTCCAGGCATCTCGGAGGGAACCAAAAAGATGTCATCCAGACGTGGAGGACATACAAAGAGACAGGAATTGTCGATGACGTGCCTAGCTTAGGCTGCCCAAGGACCACTACTGTAGTCGATGACTGCTATCTACAGGTTATGGCTCGGAGGAACCCTGACAGCAATGGCACCAAGTTGAATAATGCTTTTTGTGCAGCCACAGGACATCGTATAATGGCTCAAAATGGAAAAGTAGGCTGCATGATGTGCAACATCACTCCTGACGTCCATGGCAATGTCCATCTTTGCAACCACGACACCATGCAATGCGGTACAGATCGGCCCAACAACATGCCAAATGGACCACTCAGGATTGACTTCACGTTCTCTTCACCGATGAGTGTCGCATAAGCCTTCAACCAGACAATTGTCGGAGATGTGTTTGGAGGCAACCTGGTCAGGCTGAATGCCTTAGACACACTGTCCAGCAAGTGCAGCAAGGTGGAGGCTTCCTGATGTTTTTGGGTGGCATTATGTGGAGCCGACATAAGCCGCTGGTGGTCATGGAGGGCACTGTAATGGTTGTACGATACGTGAATGCCATCCTCCGACCAATAGTGCAACTATATCGGCAGCGTATTGGCAAGGCATTCGTCTTCATGGATGACAATTCATGCCCCCATTGTGCACATCTTGTGAATGACTTTCTTCAGGATAACAACATCGCTCAACTAGAATGGCAGCATGTTCTCCAGACATGAACCCTATTAAACATGCCTGGGATAGACTGAAAAGGGCTGTTTATGGACGATGTGACTCACTAACCACTCTGAGGGATCTTCGTCCCAATGCCATTGAGGAGTGGAGCATTCTGGACCAACAGTGCCTTGATGAACTTGTGGATGGTATGCCATGACAAATACAGGCATGGATCAGTGCAAGAGGACATGCTACTGGTTATTAAGAGGTACCAGTGTGTACAGCAATCTGAACCACCACCTCTGAAGGTCTTGCTCTATGGTGGTACAAGATGCAATATGCGGTTTTCATGAGCAATAAAATTGGCGGAAATGATGTTTATGTCGATCTCTGTTCCAATTTTCTGTACAGGTTCCGGAACTCTCGAAACCTAGGTAATGCAAAACTTTTTTTTAATGTGTGTTCAATTACCTTGCTTTTCAACAATCCAAATGATTTACAAGAGCAATTAGTCTGGTTAATGAGTGTCCACTGTACTACAATTACTGTCTCCAGTAGTAAACAGAAATGAGAGGGTGAATACATGCATGAATTTCTTATTGTGTATATTGTATAAAATAAAAAAAAAAAAACAAGTGAGTGGTTCAGATTTAAATTGCAAATTGCCTTTTACTTGGTTAGAACAGTATTGGTGTGATTACTCTCATGTTGCTTGAGTGCAGGGTACAGCAACTAATCTTCTAGATCAAACTCCCAAGCAGTTTTCAGAAATGGTTACTGTGCAGACCGACCATCCTGTTGACCAACAGATGTCACATGGTCATATTTTCAATCCACACAGTCGACTGTTGCTGTACTCAGACTAAAAACACTGGTACCACACTCCTAAACCTGTACACAATTATAAAGTTTTACGTCATGTACAATTTCACAATGTTCCCAAATCATAATATGGACTAAAGTTTTTATTGCTTTTGCTACCCAAACAATTACATATTGATCCCAGTTGGGAAAATGTATCATCCAATCAGTTTACAATTTCTTCTACAGGTGATAACTCGTACTACACATCAAAAACATTGATTCTACACAGCATTAACAGAGACTGCTCCTAGTACAGGTCAAAGATTGCATTATGCATCAGATGGTACAAAAAGAATCTGAAGTGGAAGCATATTCTGTACAACGTGTTTCCATTAATTTGATAATCGTCAGTGTAAACCATATTTTATTTTGGAAGATTTCAAACTGTGATACTTTTTGCAAATACTTGTTGGTTTCTGAGTTTATTTCCTGTTACATTTATCCAAACTGGATGGATATTTACTTAATCTAAAAGACCCATATCTACAAACTCCATATATTTCAGTACTCTATTCACTGTCTGCAGGACAAAATACTCCAAATCCACTGAAAGAGTTTCTTTAACTCTTTGCCTTATGGAACCAGTACAGAATACCACAGCTTGAATGACCCTAAAATCATTGAAAACTGTAGTTAGAAACTTCCACTTGACTCAAAATATATTTGAGATACAGTGCTTTAAAGTTGAATTATACCAGTGTTCTGCAATTTCTGTTGTGTTGTTGGATGATGTTTCTGAACATGCACTTGTATCCTCAATTCATTCATGAAGACACTGTCTACAACCCTGTGCAGTTTATCAGCAGTATTTCCTTACACCCTGTGTACCAAAATTACAGCTTCAGTTTAACTTCAGCAGAATGGTGGGGCATCATTTAAGAACTGAACAAGGATCCAAGCAAAGTAATACCATTTCTAACTTCTGTATTTTGCTGACGACTTTGTACTGTCCATCTCTAATGCAGATACACTTCAGCAACAAACTGAAGAACTTACTGCAGCACATTTAAAAATAGGTGTGGAAAGCAATTACATTAAGGTTAAAATAATCTGATATTAACACATCAGAAAGGAAATTGTACAAATTAACAATGAAATCATGCAGTCAGTTAATGAGCTTTTAGATTTATGGGTACTGAGGACAATGAATTGCTGAGCAGCAAAAGAAATAAAAAGAGAGTAAGAAAGGTCTGGACTGCAATTGTTAAATGAAATAGAGTTTTCAAAATTATGCATCCAACACATCTGAAACATAAAATTTATAATTTATGTGTTTTATCAGCTTTGAGTTGTGGCAGTGACATATGAAGGGCTTATTTCAATAGTGGTACAAGTCCATTTTTGTTCATTCTGAGATACAGAGTCCTAAAGTTAAATGAGTGCTGAAAAATCTGCAGTTGAGATACCAGAAATATTCAAGTACATATACCTGAATATTTCTGGTATCTCAACTGCAAAGCTCATTTAACTGTAAGACTCTGTATCTCAGAATGAACAAAAATGGACTTGTACCATTATTGAAATAAGCCCTTCATATGAACTTTCAATGGCAAAACCATACAAAAACTTAAGCTCAGTCTGTGAGCAATGGAGAGGTGCATTTTGTGAACTGCTAGAAGAGGTGACAAAATAAACAAGTGAATCAGTTGACACGCTGGAATGGAACTGAAGTAAAAATGAAATGGAGGTGTCAATGAAGAAGAAGAAGAAGATGATGATGTGGTGATATACAAGGCTAGTCCTCTGGGGTACTGTCATCAGCTTATTGCTTGCATCAGAGTACTAACAGTTATGGAACTGTAGTATTTTTATGTTTCTGTATTCTGTGTATTAGGAGGAAAATTACAAAATGTGTTACCAGGAAAGAAATTAATCACCTCTACACCAAAACCAACACAAATTTTGACATAATGAGACACAGGCTGAGAATAAACTGAAACTCACACTAGCTGAATATCCTCAAAAATGGCAATAAACTATCTATTTCTGCTTGGTTCATGCCATGTAAAATTTTTTTGTCAGGCTGCTTATGTTCTCTATTAACATGTACCTATCATGAAGCTTGTTTTGTTGTAATTACACACAGAAAATAAAAATTCGTGGTTATTGTGCCACAAAAGTCTGCAGCAGTAGAACTTGGCAATTCCTGGGTAATTGTATAATCTTCAGCTGATCTAGGTGCTTCTGCAATAAAATGTACAAGTCTCATCAACACGTCTCTGCTAGTAGCACTAGCTTGAACACAATTCTTAGTATGATATATATATATATATATATATATATATATATATATATATATATATATATATATATATATATATATAATAGAGGGAAATATATATATATTTGTGTGTGTGTGTGTGTGTGTGTGTGTGAGTGTGTGTGTGTGTGTTTGTGTGCGTGCGTGGTGCATGCGCGTGCATGTGTGCATGCATGGGTGTGTGTTTCTCACCCTTCATATTTCATAATTATTGAAATATTATACAGTGACAGTGTTTTTGAAGTAGTCATATGTTCTTGTCTTGTGTTTATAGGATATAACACTGGGCATTGTTCGTCAGTTCCCATTTTCATCTAACTTACAACGTATGAGTGTCATTATGAGAAAGCTTGGTGATGCCCATTACACTGCTTACTGCAAGGGATCTCCAGAAATGATTGCATCCCTGTGCCATAATAACACAGGTATGCTCATAATATATCATTGCAGTTGTAACCACTGCAATTAATATTACATATCTGTTCTATAACTATTGTGACACCCCTGCACTCACTATTTCTATGTATGTTATGATCCAGTTTCATTGAAAGAGATATCCTTACTTATTGTTATTGGAAGATTATTTTTTAATAGTGTTCTTGGACAAAGGCTTAGCAGTTTTCTTGCTGTATCTGGTTGATTTTTCTCACAAACATGACATGGCAAGAAAAATTCAGAAAATTCTATCTATGATTTATTGGTAGTTGATCCTTGGAAAACGTCTCCAGTTATACAATACTGTGTGATCTTTCAAGAATATCTGATTCCTCAAGAATAGTCTAAATGCCATATTTATAAAATGTAGGCACTAATTCTTTATTTCAGATTAGTTAAATTTGCTGAAATGAAATGAAGGGAATCATTGAGGATGAAATCAATGAAGTGCAATAACAGGAAAGGGTATCAGTGAAATCTGTTCAGAAATATGGAATGAATTTGTCTTGATAAAATTCCCATTGATTTCATTCATTCATTTCATTTCAGTGACCTTCGTTAAATTTGCATAGATACCCTCGTATACATGTCTCTGTGACAGTGAGAGCCATGGTGTGCCACAAAATTTATTCCTACAGTGGCACTGTCCCCACTTACCCCATGGGAGAACCTTTTTTATTATTCAAAAGTAATTGGAGGGAAACATCAGTCGCATTGAAAATTTGAGATGCTCTCGAAGGCATGTTTTTATGGTTTAAACGGCTAGGGTGACTGCTTACTATAAGAAGAAGGTTTAGGTTTGGATACCAAGTTGGCAAAATTTTCCATTTTTCATGACATGGTCATTATTTTTTTCTGTGCAAGACTTTTAGGAGAACAAATCACAAGTACATGGTAGTGGAAATATTCATGTGCAGTGTTAATGTAGTTTTGTTATATTTCACCACATTTTACATAGCTGATACAGCAGGATGAGTTTTAGGAGAACATCTCTTATTTATAGCTCACTGGACACAGTTGTTGAAGTAAAATATGTCACAATGTTTAACCCTATTCATTTTCCTGAATAGAATGCCACTGATTGGTGCAAGATGTGAGAGGTATGAGCATGAGGCAGCATAGTATATACAACAGGTGTTGAGTCAGCCATAGTGCTGCTTTGATCATTACTGCAGGGGCAGTTTTTGTGCATAGGTTATTGCCTGTATTTGTCACACTTATGGTACAGATGGTTTGAAAATGTAATCAGGTGTCCAAAACTAGTCACCATCAAGATATAAAAAAAGATACTTCTCAATGCAACTGGTGACAGAGCTACAACCATTTATTTCAGTAGTATATATATCTTGTAGCTCCCATCACACTGGAAACTAGAGGCAGCTGTGAAATATTTTGTTAGTCATTTTCTTTGACTCATCTGTGATTACTGTTTTTATTTATGTGCTATCACATGTGAAGCAGCTACAGCTTCAGCTTCAGGCACTATATGAGGTGCTATCCAAAATTTTCGGGACTGGTGCTGCCATCTGTTAAAAACCTTACCTTTGGACTAATGGTCACCATCACCCTCGAAGTAGTTCCCATCCGTATGTATACACCAGCCCCAGTGCTTCTGCTGCTGGTCATTTTTACAATGATTACCAGGTTTCTTCATAAGTTACTTTTGGATGCTTTGTACAGCACATGAAACTGACTGGCTTCTCTGCAACTGAAGATGTTCAGTAAAGAAAAGGAATCCATGTAAAAACAAGTGTGACAATAATCTACATTAAAAAGCATTATAAAATTCAGTTGTCACAACCTTTTTCCACTTGACTATATCTTAAGCTTTCACAGCATTTTTAAAGATGGAGCAGATGTAAACGATTAAAGATCATAAGTTCAAGTGGGAAGAACATACCACAAAATTTGCTGATATACCTAACCATATCTCCATTTGCAATGTAAATGTTGTTAGTCATAGGTGATGCAAAAGAGAAGATAACTGCCTAATTTCCTTGCTTTCCTCTCATAGTGACAAAAAGTATAATATTCTGGGTTAGCTTGTAAAGGCAAACCAAAGTTTTCCTAGTTATTAAATATGTAACATGAATTATTTGAAGTATAAATTCAGGCACACCCTGCAAAAAACCTGTTCAGAGGATAAGGATACACTAACCATTGTTTTTCAGTGCATTTATTTCCAAATTAAATTTACTATAAATAATATACCTGTATTTCAGGCCAACACCTCAGTTCATGTAATCAATACTAGGAGTAAGAACAGTTAACAGGAGGAGTCATTAACTGTTATCCAGAACCTTCTACCCTTTGCCACCAGGGTCATATTGCTTCAGAAGGCCCATATGCAAGACCTGTCCTATGGTTCCACCCAGCACATACTGTTCCAGTCCTGTCACAGGCATATACTACCCTAATAGAGGCATGGCCATTTGTGAAAGCATTCATGCCATATACCAGCTCCACTCAAATTTCTTCACAGGCTTTTGTAGGTATGACCATTAACCAGCTATTTGAATGAATGGCCATTGCCAAATAGTGGACGAGAGCAAAGTTAATTACCCAGTGGCAAAGCATACAGCTGAGTGAGACATACCCAACTACAGTGGTTGTTTCTGAATCCTCCCTCCCTGTACCAGCTTTTCTAAATTACATCAATGGGAATTGTCCGTACAGCACATCCTTTCCATCCCACAATCCTATTAGCCGAGCCGCAATTACCACTTACCCTTGACCATACGTACCATCGCCCCTGTCACCGTGCCTCTCAATTCACTTCATTAATCTACACCCATATTGTGTCTCTATGCAGTCTCCCTTTTTTGCTGTTCTGTTTCTCTTTGTTCCAGCCCACTCCATGACTCTATGTGCTGTACACAACTTACTCTGCCCGTGCCAGGTAGGGCTCGTCAATGCCCTGTCCAAAACTAGTCACCATCAAGATACAAAAAAGATACTTCTCAATGCAACTGGTGACAGAGCTACAGCCATTTATTTCATATATATATATATATATATATATATATATATATATATATATATATATATTGTCGCTCCCATCACGCTGGAAACTAGAGGCAGCTGTGAAATATTTTGTTACTCATTTTCTTTGACTCATCTGCGATTACTGTTTTTATTTATGTGCTATCACATGTGAAGCAGCTACAGCTTCAGCTTCAGGCACTATATGAGGTGCTATCCAAAATTTTTGGGGCTGGTGCTGCCATCTGTTGAAAACCTTACCTTTGGACTAATGGTCACCATCACCCTCGAAGTAGTTCCCATCCACACGTATACACCAGACCCAGTGCTTCTGCCGCTGGTCATTTTACCCTTCCATTCCTTCTACTTCACCCAAATTCTCCTGACCTCCTTCTTGTTCCTCTTACCCACTCCATCTAATATAAACCCTCATCCCAGTCAGCCTGCATCACTCTTACAAGGCACAATGCATGTATGTGTGTGTTTTTGTTACTCTTATTTTTGAGAAAGGGCATAGATTGAAAGGTTAGTGATGATTTCAGTCTTGATTGTGGTCACATGGGCTGATCAATGTCTAAAATTTGTAGTCGGTTAGTTGATTTTGGGGGAGGAGACCAAACAGCTAGGTCATTGGTCCCATCAGATTAGGGAATGGTAGGGAAGGAAGTCGACCGTGCCCTTTCAAAGGAATCATCCTGGCATTTGCCTGAAGTGATTTAGGGCAATCACAGAAAACCTAAATTAGGATGGCTGGACGCAGATTTGAACCATCGTCCTCCTGAATGCGAGTCCTGTGTGCTAACCACTGCACCACCTCACTCGGTCCAACTTTGTGGTGAGTGGTTACCTTTTCTCCTCCGATTATTTGTTTTTCACCTGGAAAACTATGAATTGTAGGGAAATACTCATCTTCAATGACTTGCCAATAACCATAAAATGTTTAGTTGGCAATAAAGCACAGTTTAAGGATTTATTTGTGGTCATCTATTTCTACATGAGTGCTGGGTTTCTTAATAGACTCATTTGATGCACAAACCATTAAAAATATCTCATAATGTGTGTAGTATCTAATACCTGACTTATCCACATTTTCTGCGCCATATAGCAATTTATGTAAGTTAGCATTGTGTGTTTTCTTTTGACAATACTGGCTACACACTTTAGTATGTTTCAACTCTGAGAAAAAATTTACTTAGTATTTGTCAAAAGAAGATCAGCTTTTCATTTTTTTGTAAACATGCATTACATGTTTTTAAGATGTACCATATCCTCAAGGACCTCCTCACTTTATACCTGCAGACTGAACTGTGTATCTGATCTAATCTGCACATTTTTCTTCCAGTTCCTGCTGATTTTGACACTGTGTTACAAGGATATGCTCAGGAAGGCTACAGAGTGCTTGCCCTGGCATACAAAGGGCTCCCAAAAATCAATTATGTTAAAACACAGAGAATTCAAAGAGAAGAAATCGAATCAAACCTGATATTTCTTGGGCTCATTGTTATGGAGAACAGACTGAAACCTGAGACAACTGGAATAATAAAACAACTGAAATCAGCTAACATCAGGACAGTTATGATAACAGGTATGTAAACTATTATTTCAGAAGTTTTTCTTCCAGGAAAATTTCCATCGTCTGATTTGTAAACACGATCACATCAAACAAAAAATGAACTTTTATAATTTGTTTCAAGAGACATCTTTTACATATTACACGTAGTGTACATACTGAGATGTACATAATGCAAAACTGGTTTTAGGTGTTAAATGCATCCTGTTCATTGGGGAAACATATATTAAAGAAAAGTTACATATCTTTAAGAAAATCTAATGGTGTGTCATCCTTTTGCAAGTAATATAAATGCTCATTGTTAAAGAAAGAAATGATACAATTCCAATATGAGGATTCCTGCAACATTCGTATGCAGGAGTCACCTGTAACAGTGTGTTCATTGAAAAATGATCAAATAATCTGTGTAAGAGATTATCTTATCTTATAAAGGACATCTGGAAATTCACACTCAAGCTCTTCGTCATACAGTGCAGCATTGAAATTTAAAACAAAATTACTCTTTGCCAAGATGTTGTGTGGTACAACATTTAGGAGAAAAACTCTTATTAGTTATATCATGTGACAGCTCTGCAGGATGGGGAGAGTGGTTTGAGTTTATCTCATGACTGAGTAACATTTTCAAATAATTATGACAGAGGTCAGTGGTGTAAAGCTGTAGTTCAAACTACCTCAGATTTCCAATTTTAATCTTCTCAGCTTCATTGGGTGTATTTTTTAATGTTCTGCATTGTAGGTTTGTTCAGTGCTAAACATGAATTGATACTGGCATCTAATTTTAGTTTACTATCCATCAATCTTTGTTTGAGATAACAAAGACTGATGGATAGTAAACTACAATCAGATGCCAATATCAATTTGATATTTGGGATAACAAAGATTGATGGATAGTAAACTACAATTAGATGCCAATAACAATTCATGTTTAGCACTGAACAAACCTACAATGGTAAGACCAAGTGTAACATGTAAAGATATAATGAGTGATGTAGTATTAGGACACTGGATTTGAATTTGGGAAGAAGGTAGTTCAAATTCGTATCCAAACATTTAGATTTTGGTTTTCTTTGATTTTCCCAAATCACTTAATGCATATGCCAGAATAGTTTCTTTGAAAGGGTACGGCCATTTTCCTTTCTCACAGACAGGATGTTAAATCCTGATCTTCTCCTTTTGTAAGATATGGTACATACAAAGTTCAATAAAATTAAACCACACCAATAAGCATAACTGTACAATGAAACCACTGTCAATGTTTGCAGTAATTTACAGTCACTATTCAAAATTGTTTCTGAATGCTTAAGAACATGCGTGGGAACATTCTACAACACGTCACCACTGATGCTTTCTGTTCTAACTCAATGTTTGATTGGTTCCTGTCATAGATTTAACAGCATTGTTAATGTTAAGCATGGATGTCTTAAGGTAACAGAAGAAGGTTTATTGTGTGACTTCTGGTTTTTCGGTATAATTTCTCTTCACTATATGTAGATTTCCATTTTCTAGTGTTACCACACCACATACTGTAGATAGTTTTCCCTCACAAACGGTGGAAGATGGGACATTTTGACAAAGAATATTTTTATTTTAAAACCTAGTCCTTCAGTGACTGATAAAGAGCTTCTGCATCTACATACAGATTCCACAAGCCACCGTGTTGTGCATGGCGGAGGGTCTTTGTACCACTGCCAGTCATTTCCTTTCCTGTTCCGCCCACAAATAGAGCAAGGGAAAAATGACTGGCTCCATATGAGCACTAATTTCTCTTGTCTTATTTTTGCGGTGCTTATGTGAAATGTACATTGGCGACAGAAAAATCATTCTGCAGTTAGCTTCAAATGCCTGTTTTCTAAATTTTCTCAATAGTGTTCCTTGAAAATAACGTCTTCTTCCTTCCAGGGATTCCCATTTGAGTTCCTGTAGAATCTACATAATACTTGTGTGTTGATTGAACCTACCAATAACAGATCTAGCAGCCCACCTCTTGAGTTGTTTCGATGTCTTCCTCCAATCCAATCTGGTGGGATTCCCAAACACTCGAACAGCACTGAAGAATGCTTGGGCATGAATTTCCAAACAGCCTGGATGTATACTAGGTTGATAATTTCCATTCTACAATAATGTTTCTTCCTTCAAGGGCTGATGCATAGAGCAGTGTGGATTCACAGTACAAAAAGCTTAAAAGTTCCACCGTTAAACCAAAGAACCAAACATTCGAAGCCATTACATTTGTTTAAGCAGCTTTCATGAACCTCAGCTCAATGCTTGCTGGTGTTCCTTACTAATGGCATGTAGAATTTTCAGAATAACATCCATCAAAAGACGCTTCCCTTATTATCAGTCTGATAAGCTAGGTTTATACTCTCAGTACTCAGATGTCTTGAGGCCTAATAGTCATCAAACACTCGTCTTCTCTCTCTGCAGCATACTCTGTGTCCAAGGTGCCAACATACCAGCATATTGTTGTCTGTCTTCCAAATGCCTGTTTTTCTGTAGTGCATTTATTTGGTGAAGGAGTTGTTTGGCACTATGTCACATCATAAATCCTAGTATGACAGAAGCTATCTCACACCTGATGAAAGGAGTCATAGAAGACATATATCAAGTTCTGGTGAAGGATGTCACATCATTTTAGGGCACCTTCATATGTCAAATTGGTTTATGGGCCACTGAGAGAAAACTTTCCTAGCAATCTGAGATCCTAAACCTTGTTGGTTTATGTTCAGTGATGATACCAGGAGCCAAGATACTCTATCCTCATTCAGCTACATGCATAACACATTTTCTCCTATCCATTTTACCTGCTCCTCTTCAGTTCATCATGGTTCGTCCTGGACAATGACTTCCAATCACTCCATAGAAATCTGTTGATTTTAAATTCACTAACCAACAAAAGTGCCTCGACTGTGACAGCCACCATCCTATGCACATTAAAAAGTCCCTCCTAACAGTCTAGCCACCTGCCATGGTGAGTAATTCCTTGTCCAGTATGCTGAATGTCCTATTAAAGCAAAATCTTGTTGGGGGAGTTTAATGAACCAGCATTAGAAAAAGACTGCAAATGATTCTATGGCTTCCAACACCAATGTTGCAAATGAAACATCAGGACAAATAAGTTAGATAAGAGCTCACATACACACATGCAAACTATAATTTCTCCTCACTCCATTTGAATCTGGAACTGAAAAGGGTATGACTAACAGTGGTTCAAAGCACCAGCTGCCATTTACTGTACAGAGGCTTGTGGGATATGCATGTAGATTTATATACAGAAGGCCTTCACAGACAGGTGCTATCCTGCAAACCTAGTTCAAAAACAGATCTCCAAGAGGATATATCCGCACATCTGTAATTTTCCAACCACCCCCACTAACCAGCTGCAAAGGAATACGTCCTGCCCCTCTCTCCTTTCCAAGTGCTGGGTGTATCACTATGGCTCCATGAAAAAGGAGCAAAGCCAGCAGTGGAAATATGTATTCACCACCAGTGAAAAAGATGAAGTCCCAAACATCATCGAACATGATGATGCAGAGTGTTTTTTGGGACTGCCACTATGTGGCACTAATAGATTATCCTTGTAAGAAGCAAACTGCTACAAGAGCACATTACAGAAATCTTGTGATAAAGTTTTATGGGAAGCTTTCAAGATGAAGTATTCTGTGAAGCTGTCCAAAAGCTGTTTTTTCTCCGTAACAATGCCCCAGCTCATTCTATACAGGCCAGCCACATATGCTTCTTTGGGTTATCAAATTTTGCCTTAATGTTCATATTCTCCTGGCATGATCTCCACTGACTTCTTTCTCTTTCCTCAGATAAAGAAACAAGGGCATGACAGGCATTTCCAGAATAATAACAAGGTGATTTTTAAGGTGTAATATTTCCTGGAAAGCTAAAATGAAGATGTCTACAGTCAAGATGTCCATAAAATCACCCATCAACAAGTTTCATGGTTGTAGCTAGCTTTTTTTTGGGGGGGGGGGGTTGAGAATTAAGACTTTATGACTACCTCTCCTACAATCCTACAAACATTATTAATACAGCTGTGAGCTATGGCGTATGCGAAGTGGCATAGTGGTTAATATTGCTGATTGGTATTTAGCATGCTGCTGCCCGCCAGTTCAAACCCGACCACCAGCAGTTATTTGTTACTTAGTATTTATCATTTCCTGAATGCCTTATGTTTTTAATGTTTGTATATTATGGAATATTCAATGTCTGTATAAATACCAGCATTATGGAATATTCGATGTTTGTATAAACAGCTGCACACTTCATCCAGGAGTGGAGTTTTGTTCTGGCTGTATGTTAGAGCCAGTAACAAACATGTTTTCAGTTCTAAGTGTTGTACTTCACTGATAGCCCTGCCTTCAGGTATGGATTTGATTGTAGTTTTGACATGACACTATTTGATGGAGACACAGGGTACTTCAAAACATTTACATCACTGTGGCTCCAACTAGGCAACATAAAAATCATTGACTACATGGACAAGAACGAAAGTACAAGCAGTACATCTTTCCCAAGATCTGTATATTCAGGAGACAAGTAGAGTTCAAAACAGTAGTAAGTCAGCTACAAAGCAGGCATCCATCATTGTTTTCCAGAAACGCTGATCGGGAGCCGACACAATGGCTAAAACATTTAGACTGAGTTGCCAAATTCAAAGGTAGGATGACATGATGTGTTTGACAAATTTATACTTCTACTTTGATGGCACAGCCAAGCAGTGGTTTGAGAGCAATGAAGAGAAGCACAGTACTAGGGAAAAATTCTGTGCTTAACCAAAAAAAAGTTCAGTGACAATCAGCAGGGAGTCTGATTAATGGAAGAACAATTGAGGAACAGGGCGCAATATCATGAGGAAAAGACGTAGTCATACATGCAGAATGTTTTGGCACTGTGCCACATCATAAATCCAAATATGACAGAAGATATCTCACACCTGATTAAAGGAGTCATAGAGTTCTTCTGGTGATGGATGTTACGTCAGAGGTATTCATTAATTGGTGCAAACGGATGAAGAGAGAGAGAATGAGAGAGTCGGACAAAAGTTGTACAACTGACTGCCAAATGTGGTCCCTATGGCAGTTGTGAAAGACAACCACGGCTCACCTCTCTCATTCGCCAAATAGTAAGGGAAAAGACACAGCAGAGTACGGCAGCCAGAAATGTCAGACTGAGTACACAAGAGATAGCAACCATGAATGTCGACCCCATATGTAGGAGGTACTGATCTTTGACACCAATCTCTGCCACTATGCAAACTTACCAGTAAGAATGGACTCGGCAACTTGAACTTATGCCGCAACCATCAAACAACAACCCAGCATCTGACCAATACACCTCTTCCAAAATGTTAGTTTACTGCCCACACAATCTACAAAATGTCCTGGTTGGTCTTGACGTCATGTATAGCCCTACCCTTTGCCACATGGGTCATATTCTTGCAAAAGATACAAGGTACAAGACTTGTCCTATATACCCATCCAGGACATCCTATTCCAGACCCATCACAGGCACATGCTATGAAAACAGGGCCACCAGCAAAAGCAACCATGTCATATACTAACTCTGCTTGTAACTTCTGCACAACATTTTATCGAACATGACCACCAAAATGAGTGCCCGCTGCCAAACTGTGCCCAAGAGTAAAGTGGACCACCCAGTGGCAGATCATTCATTTCAACACAATGTTTGTCATTTGCACAAGAGTCTGTCCCTCCTCTGGGAGTAAGATAAATGGTACAAAATTTAATGGCTTTAACTTTGAAGGTTCTTCTACACTTTTGTCACCCTTATAAATAAAAGATTGTGTCAAAGGCCACTAATAATTGTTTTATTTTCTTTGTGATTACAATTCTGTGTATTTATGTTTAGTATACCTTGCATGTTGTTAAAGGCATCTGCATTTCAAAGATGTGAGACAATGAATACTAATAATGAGGAAAAGGTCACTATTGTAATGTTACACAAAAACAATATCAGGATTCCAATCAACTAACTTTTATTCCGTTTCCACATGCAGGGATATACTCAGACACAGAATGAAGCAGTAGCTAGTACAAACACACATAACCAAGAAGTACATTAACACACAGTCTAACATTGAGCGTACATGTGTCACATAAAAATTGGTCTGCAAAGGGCTCAGGTGTGCCAGCTTATATACGGCTGCTTTGGCACATGGCAAAGCACTTGCTGCACATTCTGTACCCATGTCTGGTGGCTTCTTTAGGCTGGCTGTGGAACCACACTCTGTTTAATTATACGTGCTCACAGTATAACGTTACAGCAGTCACTTTCAGATACTTTCAAATAAAGTAGTGCATGATAAACAGTGTGAACAGAATATACAGATGATTTGACGTTCTGTTCTGGTTTATTTTCTTTTCGTTTTCATCTGAAGGTTGAAGCTAACATTCTTATAAAACCATCAATAGTATAAATATTTTTTTTCTGAAATATTGCTTTCATTTAATAGGGACCTCAGTAGTTAACTTATTCTTGCATGTATTTCATTCTGCATTGTCATTTCATTTGATACTTTAAAAATTAAAAATATTTTCTGGATCACCCACTGAAAGCAGTCATGCACTAATGCACCATGACAAATTAAATGAACTATTTTATTTGGGTTAATGATGACTAGTTTCAAATGTGTCCATTCATTATAGAACCATTACCTGTGTGGTTCTGGAATGATCAGTGAAGTAATGTTGTACATTTGTACATTTGGAGCTCTTCACAACTGCTCAGTGTTGAACATTCTGTGTCCATAATGTAAGTGCCTACTACATCCTGAGTCATCTGTTAGTGGAATGTGGTAAAAGTCATCATTAACTGAAACTGTCAATGCAACCTGATACAGGAAATTTTCAAAGTAGTGTTGGGATTCCACAAGGAACTCTTGGCCTAATGTTCTAGTGCATGACTGTATTTCAACCTTGAACTCTGTCCTTTCACGGTGATCTATTTCATCAAAATAGATCAGTGCAGCAGCAGTAGACAAGCAGTTTCTACGGGCATGTTGTTGTGTTCTGCCAGAAAATGTCGCACCTGAGATCTGATGCAAAAGAAATGTGACTGAAGTTGCAAAATTGTTTAGTTATCAGAGATGCTCAGTTAATGGTGCTTGCTGTCTTGTAAGACATATTTGAGTATACACATATCTCATTCATTCCTTGCCCTGTTTGAAAAAAAAAATTTGCATGTCGTTTTCCATGGGCTGTGAAGGAGCTCCACCATTACTGTCTCCTGGCAGAGTGCAAGAACAAATCTCTCCTAAATTGTTTGTCAGCTGCCATTGAGTTGATCAGATTTGATACTACATATCAAAGCAGTCACACACTAATATACAATGACAAATTGTTCCTTAATAATACGAACAGTCTCATTTCTTCTGTCAGAGTAGAATAAATGTGTATAATTTGACATCTTTTTTCATTTATTTGATTTAATTTAATTTTTTCTTTAATTAGAAACATTTATCAAGTACACAGGAGGGCTGTAAGTGTATTAAGGTCTATTTACCCATATTGCAGGAGACAACTTGCTCACTGCTGTAAGTGTAGCGCGTGAATGTGGAATAGTGAATTCATCCCAGAGAATTATTATTGTACATGGGAAGCCACCTCAGCTTTCAGGCCCTCCAAGACTTTTCTACACAAATGCTTCTTCTCGTCTCATCCAACGAGATGCAGTAAGTATTTTCTACAGTTTTATGTGTACCAATGAACCTAGCAATGCATCCCAATTTGCTATGTATGTATGAGAATTGAATAAAAGTCCTAAGTGCCTTCTTCCCCTCTCTCTGTCCATCAACTCTTCCCCCCCCCCCCCCTCTCCATCCATCTCATTCTCTGCCTCTCTCTGTCAATCTCCTCCTTCCCTCTCAACATGTTCATTTCCTCACCCCACCTCTCTCTAACTTCAAGCCTTGTTTATTCTTATTTCAAATTCAGATTCTGTAGTGGTATTCTAACAACAAGCTATAAATACAACATTCCTGTATTCTGTGAACACCGAGTGTGAGAAATAAACCAAAACAGTACATTTTTGCGTATACAACTTTTGTGTATAAAAATATATAATGACAAAGAGCCTCTATGGGGAAACAATTTCTCTAACATTTAAATGCCCTCCTATCATAGTTAAAACTGAGTGTGAGAAAGGAAAAAAGAAATCCACACATGTTTTTCTTACCGTCAATTTTAACACAAAACCTGTATATTGTTGTTTAAACAACATATAGCCTATATCCATCTGAATGTTTATTAGAGTACTGAGTAAAAATCTGAAGTAAATCAGTCAAGAAGTTTTCAAGATTTTTGGCCATAATGTTTCCCCTTTTTACATTACATATACATTCATATATTATACACATTTAATAAATATATAGCCTGTGACCCTGTGAATGTTCATTAGAGAATAGTGTAAAACTTTGAAGTGAATCAGTCAAGAATTTTTTGACGTTTTTGGAAACAATGTTTCCACTTTATATATTATGTATATATTTGTTAATATATATATTTAAAATAAGTGTAGCCTATGTCAGTCCCACTGTTCATTAGAGTAGCATTTAAAAATTTGACACTTATGGTAACAAAGATAAAAGAATGACTTTTATAGTATAGAATAGATTTTGAAGATATATGAAAAATAGCCATTCTTGAAAAACTCCATGGACTTACATAAGATGATTGGGTGGAAGTACCACAATAGAGTTATTAAAGGCAGGATGTTAACAGCCCTCTTTCTAAGAAAGAATCAGTGTAGATGTGCAGCATTAAAAAAACAGTTACTGAAAATTTGAGTCTGATCAGGACTTGAATTCATATTTCCTGCTTTTTGTGAGCAGTCACCCTAACCATTAGGCAGTCTGAGCATACATCCAGATCTTATTCAAATTTCCATTGTCAACAGTCATGATGTGTGTGGGAATAGTGCCACTGGGGAAATGGATGTGGTGGAAAACCAAGGCTTACTCTGTCATAAGGGTATATGCGGCTAACTTCACCTGTTGGGAAATCTGCTGTGTCCTGTGCCAAGAGGAGGCAAACACAAAAGGATAGGGGTCTATTAACCATTGGGAGTTCAAATTTATGGCAAATAATGGTACCCCTTAGGAAAATGGCAATCTGAGCGTACATCCAGGTCTGATTCAAATTTCCATTGTCGACAGTCATGATGTGTGTGGGAATAGTGCCACTGCGGAAATGGATATGGTGGAAAACCAAGGCTTACTCTGTCATAAGGGGTATATAGGGCTAACTTCACCTGTTGGGAAATCTGTTGTGTCCTGTGTCAAGAGAAGGCAAATACAAAAGCATGGGGGTCTATTAACCATTGGGAGTTCAAATGTATGGCAAATAATGGTACCCCTTAGGAAAATGGCAGCAAGGAACAGGAAGGAACACCATATGTACTCAATGTGTATGCATAGGAGCCTCATTCAACATGTTCATGAGGCTATTCAAGCAGCCATGGAGGGAGCAGGGTGCAGCATCTGCAAATCGTTGCATATGTTGGATCAAACAATGCCTTTCATCTGGTCTCCAAGGTCATACTTGGATCATTCCAAAGATGGACAGAGAAGGTTGAGAAGAGTGGTGTAGTGTACAGAATTTCAACGAAGCTCACAGTTTGCAGGATTGTCCCTGGAACTGATCGTGGCCCTCTGATTCTGACACAAGTGGAACGACTGAAGCAGTGACTTCAAAAGTTCTGTGACAAGCTTGGGTGCAACTTCCTAAACTTGCACCATGTGGTTGAGAAATGCACGGTCCCCGTAAATGGGTGAAGTGTGCACTACACATCAGCCAAGTAGCTGACTCTGTGGGGGGGAATTCTCCATCCAGTCCAGAAAACAGCAGCTGTTGGAGAGCCAGAAATATTAGCCAAAGATCCAAAGGCCTACAGGCCAGAGTATTAAAATCCTAGTAATAAACAGCTACGGCATTCACAACATGGTACTAGAGCATGAAGTGCTCCAGAAAATGTGTGAGCTCAGATAATACTTGGTATATGGTTAAAACATGGAAGTTAATAGCAGTGAGGTTCTTGGGGAAAATTTAAGTGTATATCAGAAGAATAGGCTAATGGTAAATGGACGTGGTGTATTTGTCACAGTAGACAAGAAACTCAACTCCACTGAGATAGAAATTTAAACCACACAACTCATCCCTTTTTGGTGAAGCACTAGGAGACTAGCAAGTCATATATTTAGCTTCTCTGTTTGTGTTCATAATTTGTGTTCATAATTTAATTTCTAAATTCTTCGTATATTTATGTGTACGTGCAAAGTTTAATTGTAAAAGTCATTGCATATTTTTATATTTGACAAGTATAGTATTGCAGTTTGGTTCCTCAAATTATTCACAAGTAAGTAACCAATGTAATAGTTATATTATTTTATATTTGTTTTGGTACATCATACATGGCACACAATAGCTTTTTTTATCCCACCTTCTACTATCAACACGTTTACTAAACAGACACCTCAGTTATTTCCTTTTTCTATCTCTTAACCATCCTTACATTCTTATAACAGGCAAGAATAAGATTTCGTTACCTCTTGGGAATTACTGTGCTGAAGATATTTCAGATACTTTATATTTTTTGCTTCTTTTTACATGAACTCTCTTACATCAATAGGGCGTTGTCTCAATTTATCTCCCCATTAACGCTGAAATATATGCACTGCAGGGAAAAAAAGCAACACTCTCAAGGACTGTGGTCAGTGGTACCAAGGCAAAATATGTGCATACTGAGGAGTTTTTGTGTTAGTGATTCATTTGCCTCAGTCATTGGTGATCAGATGGTACTCAGGAGGCCTGTCTTTGCACCTTCAGTTTTGACTTTGCGTGCAGAAAATGTGCTGAACGTAAAAGTGAACAGTGTTTGCAACATTCATTCTAGGGTACAACCATGCCCCATCAATGAGTACATACTTGTATTGAACAGATTCAGCCATTTGAAAGGGCTCGCATTGTGAGCCTGCTGGAAGCTGGTTGAACATATTGATGGATTTCTGAACATGTTGAACACGATATACTGGTGTCACTGCTTTTCAACAGTGGTCTGTGGAACATCCTCACACTTGTAGACCAGGTTCTGGATGTCTGCATAGTACAGATGCACATCAGAATTGACACTTTGTATAAACAGCAATGGCTGACTGAATATCATTTAGGGATGAAATCTGGGCACATCTTGCACCTGCTGTGTCATCAGGGATCATTGGGAACCATCTGCTTGCAGTAGATTTGAGATCACATGAGCTTTTGGCCAGTCTACCACTGACACAATGACATTGCAGAGCATGGCTACTCTGGTGTTGTGAAAGACATGACTGGTGAGTGAAATAGCACTGTGTTGTCTTCAGTGATGAGAGTAGGTTCTGTCTGTATATGAGTGATGGGTGGTGCATTGTGTAGACGTGGTGAGCTGCCTATTCCAGAGTGTATTTGCCTGTGACACAGAAGTCCCATCCCAGGCTTCACTGTGTGAGGGGTCATCAGTTACAACTCCCAGTCCAATTTGGTGTTTCTGCCGAGGAAGTAATCCGTGACCACTACATTGCACAAACTCTTATCCCTGTGCTATTACTTTTCATCGACGGGAAGGTGGTGTGCTTTTTCAGCTGGACGGTGCACATCCACATACAACAGTTGCAATGCAGTGTGCTCTTCATGGTGTACAACTGCACTGGCCAGCAAGAACAATGGATCTCTCACCAATTGCACATGTATGGGACATGATGAAGTGGGAACTTACTCGTTCTACAGGGCCTGCAAGAACTACTGTGAAATTGCAACAAATGGTGCAAGATGCTTGGGACAATCTTTTCAGGAGTCATTTGGCACCTTTATGATTGTTTGCCTGCATTACCGCCAGAGGATGGTACACTGTCTTTATTCGTTCTCATATCAGACTTCAGTTGTTATGTAAGGACCCTCATTTGCTGGTTTCTTTTGTATCTGACATCACACTGAAGTAATTTCCACATGTTGTTTACACTGTTATAGCAGAATGTGAAAGTTAATTAATTGTGATGTAATATTGTGGTGTGCTTACTGTAAGACCTTCAGTACACACACCATCACATTATTTGACTTGTCGCTCTAACGAAGTAGGCGAGTGTCAGCAATATGTCTCGTGGTCTTATCGTGGCGTGTTTATCTTCTGCCGTTAGGTCAGACGATAGAAATGCCACTTGCATGCTTAGAGTAACAGATTGACGGTGACCAACTTTAAACAGAACTTGATTAATTTTCACACACATTTATTAAAATAATAACAAGCATAAAAATTACTTAACTTGGTTCTGGATGCTATTTACAGTTGACAATCTGAGGTTCCTTTGGTATTGGTACATTAATCTTATTCTCACATATATCTCTGATACTTGACAAAAGTGTCTATACATTTATCTTCATGGCTATGTACAGGAATATGGTAATCTTATTAGGCGCAGACTGAAACTTGACTATAGACTGGTACAGACAAATGTAGAACTCACACAGACTGGTACAGATTAATGCAGACTGGTACAGACTGATGCAGGCAAATGTAGACTGACTGATCAGAGGTCTGTCCACTCGTTATAATACCTCGTGCATTCATGTATCACTGCGCGAGTGTGATCCGTGAGGAGAAAAGGTTCTACATTAGCAGCAATTTCATTGGCTGCATTACATATTAATACGCGGATCGATGGAAGCAGAATTTGATCCGTCTGTATGGCAGCGCCATCTCGTAGTGTGGAGACGGATGAGCGCTGCGCGTGCGCTGTCTGCTTAGCGGGGCATGCTCTAGTGGGAAAGTTGTGTACGCGCTGACTACGCAGAACTATGTACACAACAAATATACAAAAGAATTCAGCAAAATTCGCAGATGAACATTTCTGGTGTTTTGACATCACAGTGGAGGTCCTTGCATATAACTGAAGCTATGTCTTTAGAATTTACATGGGTGAACTAAAAACAGTACACAGAGTGCATCCCATAAGTAATGCGACCAATTTTTTTCTGATGCAACGGTACACCACAGCGGCTGGGCTAAGTGTAGGGGGGTGTTAGCTTCAAAACACTCTTTGTCTCATTCAGCTGTGAGCTGCCAGAGAGTCAGGATGTGAGTTTCTGTCAACCCCATTTTGAGTTTATGTAACATGGCACAATGGATCATTCTGTAGAGCAACGGTACGCTATCAAATTTTGCATTAAACTTGGGAAGTCTGCCACCGAAACGTTTCCATTACTTCAGCATGCTTTTGGGAATGATTGCTTGTCCAGATCACAAGTTTTCTGATGGCACAGGTCAATCATGGAGGGCTGAGAGGAGATCACCAATGAACCTCGCAGTGGACAGCCATCAACCGCACAAGTCGACAAAAATGTGACACGTGTGCACGATTGTTTGAACTCTGACAGATGGTTGAGCCTTAAATTGACAGCACAAACTCCAAACATGTCAAAAACAACCGTTTTCCACATTTGACCAAAGATTTCAACATGAGAAAGGTGTGTGCCAAACTCGTCCCAAAAGTGTTGACCAATGAACACAAGCACATGCGAGTGCTTCGGTGCTGAGAAATGTTGGAAATGTCTGAAAATGATGCTCATTTTTTAAACTTAGTTATCACTGGTGATGGGTCATGGATTTTTTAGTACAACCCTGAGACAAAAAGGCAGGGTTCAGAGTGGCACACCCCATCATCGCCCCGTCCCAAGACGGCAGGCATGAGCAAGTCCAGGATCAAAACCATGCTCATTGTCTTCTTTGAGGTCAGAGGTATTGTCCGTCGTGAATTTGTACCTACCGGGACTACAGTGAACTCAGCTTTCTACTTGGAAGTGCTCAAAAAACTGAAAAGGAGGGTCTTGCGCTGCCAAAACAACATCAAGGACATGTGGAAAGTTCACCACGACAACGCGCCGAGTCACAGCACCTTCATTGTCAACGACCTCCTGGCCAGGACCAAGACCCCATTGGTTCCCCAGCCTCCCTACAGTCCTGACCTGGCTCCTGCTGACTTTTTTTTGTTTCCTCAGTTAAAAGGAGTCATGAAAGGAAAACATTGGGACACGATTGAAAGCATCCAGGCGCATGTTACATCAGCTCTAAAGGACATTCTGGAAAAGGTATTCCACGATGCCTTCCAGGCATGGAAACACCGCCTCCAGAAGTGTATTGATGCAAGGGGATGCTATTTTGAAAATTTTTGATTGTTTGTATGAATATATTCAATAAATTATTTTTTATGAATTTGGTCACATTACTTATGGAACACACTTTGTAGATAAGATGGTAGCTAGATTTTATTAAAAGTTTTCCATCCATTTTGCTCTCTTGATTTTGCCAAGAGTAGCCATCATGTCTACTATGAAACATAAATCCGTCATTTCCACCTCCCAAGTCTGTCCCTAACCATTTAAACAGGTGTAGGTCCTCCTTTTGTGGTACATTTACCCCATTGTATTTCCTCTGTCACACTGCTCATAAATATGAACACCATTTTCTCTTGGAAACAAACTTCACCTTTATATAACATATCACCAGAAACCATCTTCATTCTTGCTCATATTCCAATCAAAACCTAAGTTTCTGGTTATTTCCAATGCATTTCTTATAATCTTCTGTTAGCCCATGGCTGTTTCTTAAAAAAATAATACTAACTTCAAATGAGCAGCACACCTGCTTTTTTCCATGCATTGGTTGGTGTCAAATGTACTTTTATTTATGGAGTTTACAATTACCTGCCCTGAAACCAGGCATACTTTATACAATCATTAATTACTCTCCGATGTGTAATTGCAAGTAACTTTTATGTAGATGGTGTCCATCGCTAACTTAACAGCTGACCTCTGATTTTCCATTATTGAACAGCTAATAAAACTCTTCACTCTTTATTTATTTATCTTTTTTTCTTTTTAACTAGCTATTTTAATGGATCATAACTTCAACCTTGCATTTACTGATGGTAAGCGGGATTTTCTAGTCCTCTCCCCCCCCCCCCCCCCCCCCTCACCCCCTTATCAACATGACATGAGTAACAAGAAAGATGGTATGACATATGACATCTACCTTAAATTGTAGATTATTTCTTGTATAGTTGACTCCTTACTACTACGTTACTAATTTATTGTTATATGTTAGTCCAACTTCATTTTGTTTCCCATTAAAGACAAAAATGTTAATGATAAAGAAATGTTGAACGCCTTTTTATAGAAACAATTATTATTGCAAGAAAAACACTGCCTGAGAGGCTTGTAGAAAAAGAATTTCGAGTCAATGCATAAACTCTGGGGTATCATGGAAACGAGTTTTGAAATTTATTGGTAAAGAAAAGGGTTCATGCCATAGAACATATGAAGTGGGAAGGAGTGAAGTAAGGGAAGTAAGAAAGGAAAATAAAGATCAATGATCTTGAGACTGAAGAAAGAAGAGATAGACCCAAAAGACAGACACCCGTCTCATCCACAAAACCACTAACCGCCCTGTCATGAGGTGTGATTGATGAGCTGGAGAATGTGATGTTCCCCAATCCTACAGAAGCTTTACCTCCAGCCTCTTCTCCAGCAACCCTGAAAAGTGGTACCTACACCCTGGTGTCTTAAACTTAATGTGAATTACACATTTCCCTTATTAACTGCTTCATAACACCTAGCTGTGTCTACTGGATGCACCCAGCTAATTATCTGTTTAATGTAGCCAATTTCTAAGAACACACACATGATAAAACTAAGTAAAGGTTCATCTACTTAACCATCCCTGAATAGGTATTTAAACCTAGTAATATTATTTTATTAAAGAAAAAACTTTTTTAAAAATCTCTTTTCACAGGTTTATCAGTCATATCTGCATTATAAAGGGCTTTTGCTCTTACATTATTTCCCTAACTTGGGGCCTACAGTTCTTCCAGTACATTCTCAGGCATTCAATGCTTTTTATCATTTGTCCCACAACGTCTTATTCTATTTTCCTGTGTGCGCATTTAGCCACTCCAGTGCCCAAGCTGACTGATTTATCCCAATACAAAGAAGTGCACAAATATAAGAAACAGTGGATTCCCTTGTTAATACAAGTTGATACAATAATTCTTTGAGGGCGTCACATTGACCATTGTTTGGCAGTAAAAGAATGTGAGAGATGCATACATCTATGTGACATCCATACCCTGCAAATCACTGTGAATTGGATGGCAGAGGGGTACTTCCCACTGTACCAGTAATTAGGGCTTATTCTTGGAGTGCACTATGAAGTGCAGAAAGAGTATTCTTGCTGTAATTAATTTAATCTTGTCCTCAAATCCCTATGGAAGCTATATTTAGGGGATTGTAGTATATTCGTAGAGTCATCATTTAAAGCCAATACTTGAAACATTGTGAGTAAGCTTTCTTGGGGTTGTTTGCATCTGTCTTAAAGTGCCTGCCAGTTCAATTTCTTCAGCTTCTATGTGACACATTATGATGGGTCAAACAAACATGTGACCATTTGTGCTCCCATTCTTTGTATACATTCAGTATCCCTTGTTAGTTCTATTTGGTATGCATCCCACACACTTGAGCAATATTCTGCGATGAATTCGGCAAGTGATTTGTAAGAAATCTCCTTTGTAGACTGTCTGCATTTCCCTAGTTTTTTACCAACAAACTGAAGTCAGCCACCTGCCTTACCCCAATCTGAGCCTATGTGATTGTTTCATTTTATATACCTACAAAGTGCTACACCCAGGTATCTGTAGGAGTTTACTAAGTCCAGTTGTGGCTTGCTGATAGTGTAATCATAGGACACTACATTTTTTCATTTTGTGAAGTGAACAAATTTACATTTTTAAATATGTAAAGCAAGTTGACAATATTTGCACCACTTTGAAATCTTGCTAAGATCTGGCTGAATATTTGTGCATAATTTTTTCTGACAGCACTTCATAATAAATAACTGCATCATCTGCAAAAAGTCTGAAGTATTTATATTACATGCAAGACCATTAATATACAACATGAACAGCAATTGTCCTAACACACATACCGGTGGTGTGTGTGAAGTTACTTCTACTTATGTCGGTAACTCTCCATCTGAGATAACATCCATTGTAAGGAAGAGATAGAGTGCTATGACATTAAGCTGCAGATAGGCACAAGTAAAGGGCAGTTACATGTTAGCCTTTGACCACAGCCTTCATCAGAAAAAGAAAGACAGAAACACACATTCATTCACACAAGCAAGTACACCTCATGCACACGTGACTGCCATCTCCAGCAGCTCGGACTAGCATGTAACTGTCACATGGAATGGAAGCAGCAATCTGGAGGGACAGACAAGGAAGGGGAAAGGATAGCAGCGTATGGGTAGGGAGAGAGAAGAGTGCTATAAGGTAGAGTGTGTTGGGACTAGACTGCGAACAGGCACAGCATTGGGAGGCTGAGGGGTGCAGAGAGTGGGTGGAGCGGGTCTAATGAATGCCCTTACTACTTAAATCGATTTTGCTGAAAGTCTTAAGTTACATGAAATCAGCCTATTAAAATCTCTGGTGGAGCCCTTCTTCTTAATATTCAGCGGCTGGCTTGCTAGAAAAGATCTTCACATACGTTATTATTATTAAGCGCTGCATTCAGTTGGGAAAAAATCGATCGTTTTGAACACTTCGTTCAGTTTACGACAGATCTAAAATTTCAGATGTGGACGAAGCCTTTTTGGACGATTTCAATAAAACTCAGAGATTGCAGGCTCTCTTCGTCACAGCTGAAACTTCCCAATTAATTACAGGCCCCAGACAATCATCAACAATTCAGACATAGAACGCATTCGTCATTCACTCAAAAATGAAATGGTCACAAATCTTATTTCTGAGGAAAATTGTATATTGAATCCATTTCCGTACATGTTCCGTTTCCGTGGATTTTTAGTCTCATGAAATTTACTTTTACAAGTCCTTCTTTCTCTTTGTCTACCCCGCTAGCGGCACAAACTTTCCTGCCTCGCTTTATCGCGAAGAAGAGTAAATAAATCTCCTTTTGCAATACGAAAATCTTCCAACCGATACTTTCCGAAGCTGTTCCTTTCTCTCCCTTTCTATCTCTCTTTCCATAACTATAATTATAATGACCATGGAGCATACATCTGTGTACCTCTGTTATTCCAAAGAATAAACATACTTGAAAAATACCTTGGCGTCGACGAGCTGTCGGCGCATATATTACTAGAAAATCTGCTCAGATACTTTTCATACGTAAATAAATGTGGATGATTTGATGGACCATTATTAATTATTGCGTGGTAGAGGGTAATTTTCCGTGGGGAGATTACAATGCCCCTCGCAGCGAGCGAAGTTTGTGAGGTCAATTTTTATTCACCGAACACACTTCGCGAGCTATCTATTAGCGTGGATAACCCGGAAGTGATGATTGTCAGTCCTCCGACTGAAAAAGAATATTGTGTTTGAACTAGGCGAAGAAAAGAAATGTTGACGACAGAAGAAATGAAGAGACCGGTACCGCGGCTGTATTACTTTTACGTGCATCTAGGTGTTATGTTTGCTGTGCACAACCAAGGAAGATGATCTTTCATGAACGTATGTCAGGGTCTACCCATTCGGGAACTTTCTTAAGCAGGGAAATCTTGGAAAACCTCTTAAACTTAGACCCCCAGCCTACGGTACATAGAAGATAGGAAAGCCTATAGAAGAACAAAAATAATTTTGAAATTTATCTCTAAAGGAAAGATAGGGCCTAATTAGTACTACGATTTGGAGAAGAGTAGTTTGTGCCTCTAGCAAAAAAAAACGTTTTACAATAAATAACGTGAATTTGCGTTTTACAATCTTGCTTCTAGGACAATATATCTTGCGGTGCTAAACTCCCCCTGGTCTTGCATGTCCCCGACGTCCACATTGGTAGTCGGTCTTCTATGCGGCCCCCTCTGTCGTTGATCTTCTACGCGGCCCACAATGGGAAGAGTAGAAGGGACAGGGATACTCGAATTCACATGCAACATTCATTCCAAAAGGATTAGCAATGACCAAAAGGGAAACTCTTCCTGTAAGAGAACTGATTAGATAGCACCGTCCAAGATTCTTCTTTTTGAAAGCAAAATCCTTGTGGCTTCATGGATCCTTTTAGTTACGGCGTACTTCAAGGAGTTCAACTCTTAATTAATGATGTTGCCAAAAGCATCATCCGATTTACTCTCGTTTGAATACTCCTTTTGACTTTGCCTCCCCACTTGTGCTTATAAGTCCAAAAGTTTTTACAGATTTTCTATGACTGATTTGTTCTTCGTAATTTAAAGGATTCATGTAACTGACTATAGATTTTGGATTCAAATTATCGAATAATGGAAAGTGTAGTTCATTTTATTTCAAGACATCATCCATATTTCTTTGATAAGTCATATAATTTAGCTATACTCAAAAAAAAACTTTTTATTCTGAATACATATATTTCTACACTTGAGTGCTGAAATGTAGAAGTTATTAGCATTGAAGAATGCGGATTCACTTCTTTCATTTACTCTCTGATTCATACGGCGTTCATCCATGCTGATATATGGAAATGGATTTTTCACACAAAATTCCCAAATGAACACGAACCATTAAATTACTAGTGAATCTATGAATACTACTTTCTTTAATCATTCAATAAAAAATTAAAACTCTTAGCTTCTAATTATACCACCTATTCCTTTTAAAGTTCAACATGAATCAATTTATCCTCGCGTTTGGTGCGAGTCTCTTACAAAGAATATCTGTATCGTCTATATCGATTTTAATTCTCGCGCTGACGTCAACTGTTTTGCGCGGGAAATAATCGTTGCGTCGTTAACCATCACTCACGCTTCATTACCACAATTCACATATTTACACATTTAAGCGTTCACATGAGATTATATACGAATCTTCACTCGAACCTCTTTAGATTATTCAGCGTCATTTGCAGGGAAACATTTTATTCTTCTTGAAGGTCAGTCCGATCTTTTATACATCTTGATAACATTAGCAATGCTAAAGTTCTATGTTCACCCAAACCACAGGTGAAGCCTATCTCCACTATCCTTTTTTACAACCCTCAATAGTCCTAATTAGTCATTATTTCTATACTCTATGTCACTAACTAACTATTTCAATTTAAAGGCTTTTAACATTACACACACACAGTTTATTGTTATATTTTTTACGAGCGTTCATCTCTGTTACTCGGAACACCATTCCTCCCTATCTTCTAATCTTCATTATATCTTTTTAAGTCGTTATGAGGAAATAACCCTTTTATTTTGTTCGATCCCGGGTAGCGATCTATTTCCTTTTGAACTTGAGCCTTTAACCTCCAGGGAACAGGATAGAAAGTTCTACAATACGTTTCGTGCGGCTTAACGTAGAGATGGCACATGTATCCTTTAATCACTCCTGGCCTTTCATCAAACACGTTTTCATACGCTGATAATAATTCTTTGAGCTGCGTCTTCTGATCTTCAGTGATGCAGTCGGATTCATTTAACTTCTCATCCACTAATTGACCGAAATCTCCTTTGACTTTGAACTCATTATTCACGTGCTGTTTAGAATTTCGTGCAGTCCTGATTACTTGCACACTGATCCCACTATTATATTTTCTGGTAAGGCTTTCTTTTTTCAACAAGTCCAATTCAATTTCTTGTTTATTTACATCTAACCAAATTTTTCCTGTTTTAAAATCTATTCTGCATCCGTACTGACGCAGGCTGTCGACTCCGATAATGCAGTCTACCACCAAATTTTTCACCACAAGGAATGTGCTTAATATTGCTACATTTCCTACTTCTACACTAAGTAGTGACTGCACTTTTACATTCGCCGATCGAGCCCCAACGGCGCCTATTATTTTGCAATTTTGAACTGGAAAAATTGGTACTCGTCTTATATTTCTGATCTTGTTGAATAGAGCCTCCGAAATGACATTTGTGGTTGCAGCTGTGTCTAAAACTGCCACTATAGGTACAGTTTCCAAAATGACTTGCACTTCGGCTACTGCCACCTGTTCCCTATTCTCATCTTGGGGTTCTAAGTCCTCGGTCAATTCATCTGCCAGTAATCGTCCATCATTATACGTTAGCATGGGTATACATATCCTGTTGCCCCTCAACCTATTGTTGACCGCTCCTCCCGGGCACGAGTGGGTCCTTACAAGTTTGTTGGATTTTGATTCACCTGGTGGTTGACCTCATCCATCACTTCGGTAATTACCGGTTGATTCGCGGATGTCCGTCCCCACTGATGTTGGTTATTTAAGTTTGTTCCCTCCGGTTGGTTCCACTTTCTATTACTGTTATTGTTCCAAGCTTGTGGTCTGAAATTCCTTTCGTTCCCCCATACGGGATTATATCGTTTCCCATTCCTGTTGTTCCTTGGATAGCCCCTCGCAAGACTATTGCCGGTATTATTATTGAGCTTTTGAGGGGTTTCTCCACTATTTATCGATCTCTGTGCGTTCCCTTGCCCACCATTTGGCGGAGGTTCTATCTCCCGATATTGGAATCTGTTGTTACGGGCTTTCTGGTTGTTCTCTTCTATAATATCTATATGATCTAACGTCGTGAGGAACGACTCCAGGTCTTTATCGTTGCCGTAAATTAATTGATTCCGGATGCTCGTTGGTAATCTTGCTTTAAGTATGTTTATTATGTCTGGCAAAGGCATAGGTCTGTCCCAATATCTAGTTTTATTTATATATTTTTCAAAATACTTCCTAAGGCTTTCTTTTGAAAAAGAGAAAGGCTCTGGGTAGAGCACCTCCTGCCTTAGGCGTTCCTGTACTCCTTCTGACCAGAACTTTGCTAAAAACGCTTTCTCAAAATCGTCATAGGTCGAGCAAACAGAAGTCATGTCCGAGGCCCAGATCGCCCCCGAACCTTGTATATACCCAGTAACGAAACTGATCTTCTGCCACTCCGACCAATTTCTGGGTAGAACTCCTCTAAAACTTCGAATAAAAACAATCGGATGGACCCCCCTTTTGTCAGTATTAAAAATCTGAAATTGCCGATGCTTTATCATTTTTTCTTCGGCATGGCAAAGGCTTTCGTAATCTCCGTCAGATAAAACTTCACGCGAACAACTAGCTCGTGGCAATTTAATATTTGAGTTACTCACACAAGTCGGTATTGTGTGCGAATGTGCAGTAACTGGCTCTATAGTCGCTGGCAACTTCTGCTGCTGGCCGGTATTCATTTGTTCTGAGCCTTGTTGTGAAACGCGTATCGACTCTGCTATTGTTTGTTTCCAATGCTCTAGATCAGCACCTAACTGCTGTCGCACTTCCTCTAGTCCTTTCGCAAACAAATTCTCTTCCTGTTTGCCGCACAGACTCTGGAATGCTTCTTTAACATTATGCTCAATGTTTTCACACATTAGCCTTTTGTTTTCTAATGTGATTTCGGATAATTTACCCGTTAATACATTAATCTGGTGGTCTATAACGTCTTGACGTTCTGTCAGATGTTCCACACTTTCCTTTGTGTTCGTCTGCGTACGTGCCAATTCAGGAAGTTGCGCAATTGCACACGACATGGCATCTTGCTTTTGTACTAATTGCGGAACCATTTCCACTTGTTCGCGTACGGTATCTATCTTAATAGCCACGTACTCCTTCATTTCTACACGTACGCGGTGAGTAGATTCCTCACATTGAGCTTTAACCAATTCGATTTGTGCAGTTAATTTTCGTTCCGTCTCTTTGGCCTGATCTTTAAGTTCCTTTGTCTTCGCCTCTATCCGTTGTTCTAATTCGGAAAAACTGTCGTGTAATTGCTGCTTAATCTCAGCTTTCAACTTTTCCTGCCCTTCCGTAACTGATGCTAACTTCGTATTCAAATCATTTTGCCCCTCAGTAACTGAGGCTAACTTCGCATTCAGATCATTTTGCCCTTCATTCACTGCGGCGAACTTCGCGTTAATGTCGGTTTTCAAATTTTCTTGCCCTTCAGTAACTGAGGCTAATTTCGCGTTAATGTCAGTTTTCATATTTTCCTGCCCTTCAGTAACTGAGGCTAATTTTGTATTTATATTATTCACGGTCTCCGTTAACATCTGCATCTGCCTCATGATAATGACCAATGGGTCTAATCCATGTTGCGTACTGGCTGATACATCTCCCGCCGTGTCTACCGGGCGTTCTATTGCGCTATCTGTAGCGATCGGTTCTACAACACTCCTTACTACACCATTATCATCAGTGCTCACAGCTGAAGGCTGTTGCGTATTGCTCTGCTCTGCTTGACTCATCTTAAACATTGCCCTCGTTAAAACCATATAAATGTTCTACCGTCAAGATATATATATATCTCCCTTCACACGAATACTTCTGTGGCTACTTTGTTATGGTACTTATACAGGTAAATGCAACTAGGGCAAGTGAATAAAACTACTTCTGTTATGAACACAATTAGAAAATGTTCAAATCTACAACTACTTCCTCAATACTATCAAGTTTACAAAAAAATTATAGATCTGGCCTTTTCTCTGCGTCCAGCGTGCTGCTTTTATTTGTCGATGAAATAATGCGCCTGCGAGTATTTCTTCTCTTTTCCACGTTAAGTTGTCTCCTCGTAGTTCACATGAAACAAAGAACAAAATTATTTTAACAACGTCCAAAAACGTGTCCTGTCACGGATTGGCCATTCTAATGAATGCCCTTACTACTTAAATCGATTTTGCTGAAAGTCTTAAGTTACATGAAATCAGCCTATTAAAATCTCTGGTGGAGCCCTTCTTCTTAATATTCAGCGGCTGGCTTGCTAGAAAAGATCTTCACATACGTTATTATTATTAAGCGCTGCATTCAGTTGGGAAAAAATCGATCGTTTTGAACACTTCGTTCAGTTTACGACAGATAAAATTTCAGATGTGGACGAAGCCTTTTTGGACGATTTCAATAAAACTCAGAGATTGCAGGCTCTCTTCGTCACAGCTGAAACTTCCCAATTAATTACAGGCCCCAGACAATCATCAACAATTCAGACATAGAACGCATTCGTCATTCACTCAAAAATGAAATGGTCACAAACCTTATTTCTGAGGAAAATTGTATATTGAATCCATTTCCGTACATGTTCCGTTTCCGTGGATTTTTAGTCTCATGAAATTTACTTTTACAAGTCCTTCTTTCTCTTTGTCTACCCCGCTAGCGGCACAAACTTTCCTGCCTCGCTTTATCGCGAAGAAGAGTAAATAAATCTCCTTTTGCAATACGAAAATCTTCCAACCGATACTTTCCGAAGCTGTTCCTTTCTCTCCCTTTCTATCTCTCTTTCCATAACTATAATTATAATGACCATGGAGCATACATCTGTGTACCTCTGTTATTCCAAAGAATAAACATACTTGAAAAATACCTTGGCGTCGACGAGCTGTCGGCGCATATATTACTAGAAAATCTGCTCAGATACTTTTCATACGTAAATAAATGTGGATGATTTGATGGACCATTATTAATTATTGCGTGGTAGAGGGTAATTTTCCGTGGGGAGATTACACGGGGGAGGGGGGGGGGGCAAGGAAGGAGAGGAGTGGGGAAGGATGGGCAGGTGCATTGTCAGAGGGTGGCACAAAAAGAAGGTGGGAGATGAGAATATGGAGGAGGTGATAGGACAGGGAGGTGGAAACTGTTGGGTTGAGGGTGTGGGGTCAGTATGTTACCATAGTTTGAGGCTGGTATGATTTCAGGAGCAGAGAATGTGTTGTAATGATAACTTCCATCTGCACAGTTTAGAAAAGCTGGTGGTGGAGAGGAGGATCCAGGCAGATTGAGTAGTGAAGCAGGCATTGAAATCAAGCATGTTACATTCAGCTGCCTGTTGTGCCACAGTCTGATCTGATTTACTCTCAGCCACAGTTTGGCAGTGACAGTTCATATTGTACATAAATGATCTACTCAGTGTGTGCAATAGCAAGGGACACTGTCTGATCAAAAGGATCTAAACACGTATTAGTGTACATAAATATGGGGTGTGCCCATCCTTCGCCTTTGTGATGACTTGAACTCTGCTGGGGACACTTTCAGTGAAGTTCCAGGCCAGCCATCAGTCTAAACTTATTTTCTATGGTCCTTGTAAATTACCGAAGTAAATATCAGACAGTTGCTTCAGTTAGAACTTATCGAATTTGTCCACTAAACTAGTTAAGTATCCAACTTCAGAGCTGAATAGTCAGCATACACTACCTTATCTCAGGTATCTGGACACCTGTTGGTGACATTAATATGATGTGTGTTCACTGCATTTATGATGGCTTGAATTCTGATGGGGACTCTTTCACTAATGTGAATGTATGTGGAGGAATGGCAGCTAATTCTTCCTTACGGACTGAAAGCAGAGAAGGTAATGATGTTGGAGACTGGGGTCTGTAACAAATTTGGCATTCTGACTCATTCCATAGGTGTTCTATTTGATTCAGGTTGGGTCTCTGGGCAGGCTGGTTCATTTTAAAAACATTATTGTTCACAAACTGTCTACCTACATAGTTGAGGGGTCAGCATGGCTGACTGCCATGCAGCATACCCGGGTTCGGTTCTCGCTACTGCCAGGGATTTTTCCTTGGTGGGAGGACTGGAACAAGGTGCACTCAGCCTCGTGATGCCAGTTGAGTAGCTATTTGCCCAAGTAGTATCAGCTCCAGGTCACAAAAACTGACAACTGTTGGGAGAGTACCACATCCAGTGACACCATTGGCAGAGGATGACGTGGTGGTCAGTCAGTACCGATGGTCCCTCCAGGGCCTGTGGACAGAGTTTCTATTTATTGTCCATATACCATTGCCTCACAGTTGGTGCTTCATGACAAGGTACACTGCCATGTTGATACAAACAGTAATCATTTCTGAACTATTCCTCTACTGTACACAGTACACAGTGCTGTAAAATGTGTTCGTGTTCTTTCACATTTAGTGTTTCCTTAAGTGCAATAAAAGGACCACACATAACCACAAAAGCCGGCTGGGGTGGCCGAGTGGTTCTAGGCGCTACAGTCTGGAACCGTGCGACCACTACGGTCGCAGGTTCGAATCCTGCCTCGGCATGGATGTGTGTGATGTCCTTAGGTTAGTTAGGTTTAAGTAGTTCTAAGTTCTAGGGGACTGATGACCTCAGAAGTTAAGTCCCATAGTGCTCAGAGCCATTTGAACCATAACCACAAAAAACACAGCCTTACTGAAACACCATCTCCCCCGTATTTCACTATTGGCATTATACATAATGACAGATAATGTTCTCCAGACATGCACCAAACCCAAACCCCTTTCATTGGATTGTTTATAACACTAAGATAAATTGTATCACCAGGAAAGGCATAACACAAAAGGTGCAGACACTAACTGCTATAACATGGGGATCGAATTGTATAACAAAGTTCCAAGGTATTTAAAAAGCTTAAGGGCGCTGCTTTGAAGTGGCATTGACACAGTTTTGTACTAATAAGAGTTTTTATAGTATTAAAAAATTTCTGTAAAAGGGATAGATTATCTTCTTAGTTGTACCATATTATTTATAAGTAATTGAGATAAATTGCATTTTTGTAATTGTATCTGCAAAGTTGTGATCAGAATTTCAACATGTGTCTGCAATCCAAAACAAATCTTACATTTGTCTATGAAGCATACATAACAAAAATATCAGGAATTTGTGAACCTTGGTAATCTGAAGTTCGTGGGACTTAATATTATGTTGCTCCACCTATTAATTTTAGAACTTTTACAGCTTTTGCATTTGACGTAGTAGTCAGTACTATATATGATAGTTGTAAATTGTTGATTACATAACTTCACATTGTGGCTTTATGATTCTCATGTCACTTTGGTTATTTATTCCAGCCAACAACTGAACTGGTTGGTGGTGATATTGGTAACAGCAATAGTATTACAAGTGGTCTCAGTCTGGACTCCACGTACACAAGTGGCACACAGTCTCTCACAAGTATTCATGGAGAAGCAATTTCGGCTAAGGATGACAACAACATTGATGCAGCAGACTATTTGTTTGCTTTGGATGGTCAGTCTTGGGGAATATTGAGAGATTATTTCCAAGACACAGTTCCCAAAATTCTTGCAAGAGGTGCAGTATTTGCAAGAACAAGTCCTGAACAGAAGCAGCAGATTGTTCAGGGGCTCCAAGATATTGGATACTATGTCGGTATGTCACTGAAATAATACTCTAAACATTATTCTTTTTCAAATTAGTTGCTTCTTTTTTCCTCTCGATTATATTTGTGTATTTGGTAAAATGAGGAAAGAAAATTTTATTAACAAGTTGCTGAATCTATGCACGAATAAGCTTTGAAATATGCCACTCTCTTAGTTTATGTCATAAACTGAAGCTACTGCTACTTACATGTAGACAGACTCTGCAATCATCAATGAATGCTACTGAATACCATTCTGTTCTCACCATCACACAACACAGATGGACATAGGTACAATAGCACTATGGTGTGAATAGAAGTCATTTTAGAGGTGCTTGTGGCCTTAGTCCTCCAGCTAGCAACGAATTCTTAGTGCACTGTATGGCCACTTCAACACCATATTATAGAGGACGCAACGTGATGTGCATGCACCTGTGCTGTGTGGCCTCCCAGAAATAGTGTACATGTGTGAGGATGTTCTTCTGACCATATTACATCCAGTCAATACAGCAATCCTCAGAAACAATCATCCTGTCTGTGAAAGAATTACAACATGACCCATCTAAACACCATTAATTTAGCTGCAGGAAACATGAGTACATTCCCTCAGCATGCCCAACACCACTTCAGTAGATTGGAACTATTCACCTTTCAAAGCTCAGGTACAGAAAATGCACTGCCATATAACTGCACTATGTCACGAGATGGTTGAATTCTGTGAAATTTTCATCGCACTATTCTAAGAAAACACATACAGTTAGTTGGCAGATCAGAATGGTTCAAGATGTTACAATTCTCTTAACACTCTCATGGTATCTTGATGTACATGAGTGAGCAGTCAAAACGCTGATGTATTTGTAGTTAAAAACCAGAGGTGCAGTTGGAACACTGTGTTACAAGTGAGTCCTGGTTTACAATTTCTTCATTTTCTTAAGGTGAAAGTTTGAGCATTTTGATTCTCAATTATGGTGATTTTGCTGTAGGTAGTTAATGTTTGCCATATCCGCACCATAACACTGTCATGATTCACACCACTCGTTTTCAGTTTACCTGCTTACTACCATAATAATTATTTGTTTTAACTCATTACTGAATGTATTTTAAAAGGCAACTATTATCAGACAAGGAAAATAAAAAATTCCAACATAATTTTGTGATTTTACCGAGTGTAATATAACTAATAATTTTCTTAAATTATTGGAGGAGCTGCCCCCCCCCCCCCCTCCCAACTAAATTTTTGAGATGATGTGTCTCAGACAGGCACAACAAAATGACAACTTAAACACGTAAGCTTACATGTTTAGTAGTCTTTTTGTTGTGCCTGTCTGCAGCTCAGCATCTCTGCTATATGGTGAGTAGCAATCTATTCTTTTCATAATATTGTCATTATTCCATCCTGAATTTTCCACTGATTAATTTTGTATCTGTGCTTTGAAATACCTCATCTTCACTCATTCTCTGAATGCTCCATGAGCTGTACAACCTATGTACTCAACAGACAAACAAGGCCAGAGCATCAGGGACACTTTTCTCTGCCTACAAAGTCTGGGGAACAATGTGTCCATTTACTGGACACAGGGGACGCCAAACAAATAAATTAGCAATGTGAAAGCCAATGAAGCAAGCACTGATAATCAGTTGGTAGATGTGCTGCCCCATTTTGTGCTTTTTTTCATTCTGTTGAAGTACAGTGAGCTGGACGGCTACTGGAAGTGGCAGACAATAAGCTGCAGCCAGTGCACTGAATTGTGTCTTATATTCAGACAATAGGGTAGAGACTAATTGATATGGAGAAGTTTGTAATGTGTTATCAGGATAGACTGCTTATCCAAGCTGTTTTTTTATAACAGTTAGCTAGCCAGACCTGTTGAACTACAACTGCTTTTCACTTTGTGTAGTGTGACTGATATTGTGAAGGTTCAGATGTATGGGAGTGAAAAATGAGAAAGAGTGAGTTTGATTTTACTTGAGTTTATATATTATACTTTTTTAAACTTTTCCCATTTTAGTGATGTACTCCTTAGACTATTTTACTTAGAGCAAAAATAACATCACCATTGAATGCCACACCCAAACGATTTTGGTGTTATGGAGGCACTGAACACAAATAAAAAGTGTTTGTGTCTTTAAATAGCAGAGTAAGTGTGACATTGAGAAATTTACTTCAGTTCAGTACATATTTATGTTTCACAAGGATTCTGTGAAATTTAATTAAGAGAACTGTTAGTGTGGTGTTTATGTGTAGTTTTAAATTTTTGTTAAATTTATTAGCAGAGCATACTTTATTTATTTCTTTTTTTATGTGTATGTGCAGCCATGTGTGGAGATGGTGCCAATGACTGTGGAGCCCTGAAAGCAGCTCATGCAGGCATATCACTTTCTGAGGCAGAATCATCAGTTGCGTCACCATTCACATCAAAAGAAGCAAACATTTCCTGCGTACCTAACTTGATAAGAGAAGGACGTGCTGCATTGGTTACTTCCTTCGGTATCTTTAAGTACATGGCTGCATATAGCTTAACTCAGTTTGTGTCTGTTATGATACTGTATTCAATTGATAGTAACTTGACAGATATTGAGTATTTGTATATTGATCTTTTCATTATAACAACTTTTGCATTCTTCTTTGGGAGATCAGAAGCTTATGAAGGTCCATTATTTAAACAACCCCCAGTTCTTTCTCTGGTTTCCTTTTCTTGTGTACTTTCACTTGTAACACAAGCAATCACTGTTACAGCTTTCCAGAGTGCATCATTTTTTATTATTCAGCAAGCACCATGGTTTGAGCCATTCAATTCAAGTGTGAGAGAAGACGAGGATGGCAGTGTTGAGTGTTATGAAAACTATGCTCTCTTTGCTGTTTCAAGCTTTCAGTACATAATACTAGCTCTTATTTTCTCAAAAGGTGCCCCATACAGAAAATTTATTTTTTGTAATGTAGGCTTTTTGTTGACATTTGTTGTTTTAACTGGGTTCACAGTTTATCTGATTTTATGGCCATTTGAATGGCTGAGAGACTCATTTGAGCTAATGCTCCCCCCTGACATGAAATATAGGGTGTTGATGCTGATACTGGCTCTTACAAATTTTGTTGTGTCTGCATTCCTTGAATATTTCATTGTTGATCACATATTTATACAGAAACTGAGGTATGAATTACCACGAAAGAACAAATCTTCCAAATTGTACCTTTTAGTTGAGGAGCATTTAAAACACGATTTTCTGTGGCCACCTATAACAAAGGAAGTTGTCTGTGATTCTGCTGTGTCAGATGAAAACAGAAGGACTAGAAGGCCTATTGTGTCAAAGATCTACAGTGTTGATGAGAGAAAAAACAATATTAGCAGTCTAATAAGTGCAGGCTCTTCTCATAATAATGAAGTTACATTAAGTCCAGCTACTTTCTTGGAACAGAAAAAAACAAACATCTCATCTCTAAATAGTGTTGAACACTTATCAACTCATGCCAGTAATTCAGTGGCTAACTCCAGCTCTAGTGTTCCAGAGATAGGCACAAATAAACTGTCTGGTGTGAACAGTAGGAATATTGTATATACTGTTATTAATCCTGTTGCGGACATTCATGCAACTGACAGTGATCACAAAAGTGAGGAAACATTGACTGTGTCACCAAAGACTCTTGTAAATGGAACAAATGTAGCATCATCTGTATGTACAGTTGAAAAACTGAGCTAGTCTTTCAATGCCAAAACAGAAGTGTATGTGTTTCTGTTTTTGATAATTGTAAAATCTATGTAAATAAAGTTTCCATATTTGGAAGTATTTTCAGCATCACTGAAGTTTTTCATGTATGGAAATTTTAGTGTATGGTCCAGTTAATCTTCTGAGCTAACTTGTTTAGGTTGTGTGTGTACTGCAGTTTGACGTTGCCATTGGTGAGACTGTCGTTCCAAACAAACATGTTCATCTTCAGTTAAAGAGGTGTGTAAATCATTATTCCAGTTCTGTGGCAACACTTTTACAAATGATAGAGTTAATTGTTGTGAGTATTTCATGACCAAGGACAGTCATCGCATTAAACCTTATGTTTTGCTGTGTTAAGACAGAAACTACATAATGACACACAGTGTTTTGCAGACACAAATTTTTGAACTATAATAGAAGTAAGAGTTCTGTCTGTCTGTGTGTGTGTGTGTGTGTGTGTGTGTGTGTGTGTGTGTTTTGTAAATTTCCAATTGCTACTCACATATGGATTTTTAACAGTATTGTGTTTTTATCATGTGTAATAAATGTATTATAACTGATGGCTGTGTAGCTATGGACTGTAATGCAGATAAGGGATGCACATATGTTTTTCACTTAATTGTTACAGCTCTACTGAAAGACTGTGAGTTAATATGTTATCCACACCATAATTTTCCGTATTTTTAGGCTGGTATGTGTGCTTTTTATTGCTGGTGAGCGATCGTAATTGTTAAACTACATTAACGTTAGCGTTCGCTGTTGCTGCAGATTGTTATTTTATTGGCATACATGTGCAATGTTATCCTTTATTATGCTTCAATTTATTTAGGTCCCAAAAGAAATGAAATTTTACCTAGTGGATAACAGATTATTTAACAGTCATGAAAGCATAAATAAACTTACTGTGTTTTAATCAAAGTGCTTAAGTGTTTGTATCTAATTGTCACTTAAGTGAGACATGATCAAGACTGAACACTTAAGTGAATTTCTGAGATATCCTATTACTGTGTAGTTTAGTCTGCTCCTAATATTGAGAAAATGGGTCCATTTTTAATAGCTATTAACTGAAAAGGAAAATAAATAAATTTGCATGTGTGTATATAAGTTTGTTCTGAATATGTAGTATGGCAAAGTCAAAGCCAAGATGAGCCAGTAATGGTAAATGTGATGGAGAAAAAATTAAGTAGATAAGTTTAAACAACCTGTACATGAAATATGTCTGTGCAAAATCAATTTAATGTGAGAAGTTGTTGACCTATGGTGTAAATGCTTTTGGAAAAAAGGGAATGAGAGAGAATAATACAGAAAGAATGCAAAGAAAATCACATGAAATATGTGGTTCTCAAATGTTTTGTGCCACACATATAAACACACAAATCATCATAATCCCATAGTGACTTACATCTTATACTCATATCTGTAATGTGTGCATTCCTTTTTAATCTGCTGTTCTTTCCCATTCCCTCATTCTACATTTATCTTCATTGTCTGTGTCACAGTTTGCAACAGATTTGACACCCTGTGCTGAACCACTCCTGATAATTGGTTATGCCTGTGCATTCCAGAGTTCCCTTAACTCAGTTAAGCTGATCTCGCTTCTTACTCACCCACCACAGAAAAGTGCAAGGTGGTCAATAAGACTGGAACCATCCATATAAATGAAAAATGGGCACATAAATTTAAATTTAAAGTCAATTTGTGTGAAATGGGAAAGGACGAAAACCTGCAAGATTATGTTACAAACATGATGCCATTTTGGAAGCCGCCATCTTGGGTACAACTTGTAATTTTCAAATGGAAAGAGGGCATGTGATATGTCAAACTGATCGGTAATTACATCAAAAAAATAGTGGTGTCTTTCATTTGAACATAGCTTGATTCATTCTCAAGTTTTGCCACATTTTGTATAGAAGAAGGCAAATACTGGTGATAATGCAAGAAGGCCACGCGACGTACATAAAGTGTTGTCAGCACATTATAAGGTGGTTGTAATCTGCTTCACCCAACACAAGTACTAGAATGTGAAAACAAGTATCGACAATACATTCAAATTTTCTGATCCTTACCACATACACAATTGCATTCACATGGCGCAAAGAGAGAAATCTGACGTACTTAAATTTAGGATGTATGGTGGACACACCATGGATCTCTATGCCGTATCCTTCCCTTGAAAACTTTATATCTGGGTATGCCTGGACAGCTATACTGTAGCGAGATGAGGCATCAGCGTGCTGTAAAAAAGTTGGAAATGTTCCATCTTCAGACAGCAACAATGGCAACACATCCTCAGGTAACAACTGCAAATAATGGGGTACTGTTAGTGTACCCTGAATGAAGAAGAAATCAGTAATATGAGAACCCCATATTTCATACCAAAGAATCATTTTCAATGCACCATTTACCTTCAATGGATCCCTCCAGTGGGGGTTGATGCCTAACCAGCATCAGAAATAGCTGAACAGAAATAGCTACATCTGTAAACAATATGTCATAGGAGAAATGGCAGTTTTCATCCAGCTCACATGTCACCCATTCTGCAAACCAATTCCTATGATGTGGTTTGTCCTCAATGAGATGTTGTAACACATGCATTTTGTAAGGGTGCTATTTACAGCTGACCCCAGTTTCTTGCAAGATATGGTGAGCTCTATGCTTTGAATTCTTACTGAAAGATGCCAGAACAGTGTTTGATGTTGCTTCATCCAGAGCCACTTTTGACTGTCTAGTTTTTGGTTCAGCTGTGACAGAGCCAGTTTAATGGAATTTCACAAGACATGTCACCACCATACTGCAGGTAATTGGTGGTCTGTCTGAGTGACATTGAGCGAAATCTGCTGGAAGAACATGGATGCTCCTTTCTCCTGATATCAGGACAATCTCAATGCATTAGGCTTTTGTTAACCTCATCAGCTGTAAGAAAGAAACATCAGTCATAACTCAAGAATAAATAAAGCTATACTCAAATGAAAGGCACCATTGTTTTTGTCATGTGTCTTTTTTTGTGTCACATATCCTCTTTTCCATTTGAAAATTATGTGTTGCATCCAATAAGGTACCATCCTGAATGTTATCTATCATTAATCAAACATGAGAGGTCTATGTCAGTCACAGTTACTAACTGCGATATTGTCTTGTTTATCTTCTACATCGGTATTGAATATGAAATAAGTATTTGACTATGAGAAGCTTCTCAGTATATGCATTACTGATTATGCAGAACCATTCATGCTGCTGTCTCATCTATGAAAATCGTAAAAATGTTTAATTGATAATGAATTAATGCTCATTTGCTTAAAGTTTTTATAGTGTCTGTAGATACTGATGGTGGTCATGCACATTTGAGTCACTTGCTTCCCTCAAAAACTTTTTTGTTATGTTTTGAAACAGTCTCAGTTTTACTGTCTCAGTATGTATGCCATCACTCATATAAAAATAAATAAATAAATTAGAAGGCGTGAGATATTCCCAAACTGAAAAGAATTCTAACAAAGAAATTGTAGACAGCTATTAATAGGACATTATTCTTTGCTTCTCAAAATTGTTTCTTCCCATACATAGAACCTATATATGAGGAAAACATGTTAGCAAAAGTAACTTTCCATGCCTTTGTTTTTAATGGCAGGTAGGAAAAACAGAAATGTGGTGCCACCATTTTTGTTAAGGGGCACGCAAGTGAAAACCAAACACTTGTCACAACATAACCACAGAATGTTTCCATTCAAAACAGGTAGATGAGACAATCAATTCCTGTTTCATAGAGCATGATTGGCTGTTGACAGATCTACAGTTGCATCCACTCTTGTGCTTCCTCATCAGACTGAAACCAATGTCCTTACATGTCTGTCTTCAGGTTGCCAAAAATGTGAAAATAACATGGTGAAAGGTCCAGGCTGTATGGAGCCTGTTGCAGTCTTTCTCAGTCAAATCACTGAAGTGTAGCCATCATCCGATTGTGGTTCCCCACCCAAGGAATGTGATCGCTGGATTCCATGGAGTGAGTGATGAAGTATGCAGGCCATGTTTGCTACACAGCAGTCTGAAGGATAGTCAGATCTTAGGCACTAGCCATACGATACTACAACAGCTGGACAAAAAGCTAGACCAGTGTGCCAGCATCAAAGGTCATAACTCAACAACTACATGCATCTGTGATGTGGCACTATGCCGTTCACCTACCACAGTGGTGACGGTATCAAAACCTAACAGCAGTGGGCCACCTGTTGCATGGACTGCATGTTTTGGCAGGTGTTCAGTTTTCATTTGACTGCTGCTTATATAATGGATGGTCTAAGTGAGATCAAAATATGGCCAACAACTCTTTACACTGGTCAGCCAAGATATTATTCCTAGATTTGGTGAATACTGTCCTTTTAAACCTTCCTTTATTGTAGTTTAAGAAGTTGATATCCAAAGTGGTAGTTTTGATCCTGATTTTAATGTAGAGTCTGTAATGAAAATTGATATATGAATCATTAAAGTCAACACTATTCTAAGATTGCAATTTGTTTAGTAACAGGTTGTGACTCATCCCATGACCAACTAATACAAAACAGAGGAGGTTTTTTTTAAATGCTATAAAAATATTTTCTATTAAATGAAATACAAAAGCTACCAGATTAAAAGTTTGTTGTGATGTCATATAGTTTCTGTCTTCGTCTGCTCAGAAGCTTAATTGGGTGATGTTGTTTTAACATTTTCATGAAATGTTGTGAATTTTGACTGAAAGTGATTTTCAAAAGTATTTGTTCAGTTAGTATTACTACCAGTCATGAAATGAATCAAATTTCTGAGTATGTGATAGTAACTGTGACAGTAATTTTTACTATGTGAATGGTTGAAATGCTGTTGAGATGATGTTCTTTTTTGTACCTGTGAAAGTAATAATAGTCTATTTAATTTTTAATAATTTTTATTTTGTTTCTCAATACTTTTGTGGCTTGTACTTCAATGACTAAGTCAGGAAGCTTTAATTACATGGCAGATTTTGTTCAGTTAATGGTTTAGATTTATCCTAATCTCATTTGAGAATTCCATTACTTTGCTTTTATTTTTTTAAAAAAAGGTACATAATCTCATTTAGTGTTTTGTTACAGTATGTGACATACTTTGTGAACAGTATTATGTTTCTAGTATTTTGTATGTATTATTTAAATATTTCTAATTTAAAAATTGTGTGACATACAACTTTCTTTTTTACTTGTGCAATTGTTTGAAATTATGAAGTAGTAAAAAGATTGGTTTGCTGATGATAGAAAAAAAAATGCAGTCTTGTGAAAAAAATTAAAACCATTCTACACACCATATGGAGTACTTCAAGCACACATTCCATATAGTATTTTGGATATTTATTTGTAAAGACTCCTGAATTGCGTTGTCATGCTAACAGCAATCAATATGCTGTATTTTACTGATCCATGATCTCTCCACTATATCTGAATATGAGCAGGTAACTGTGTATCCACTTGGGAAGTCATTAACAATATATTGTGCATACAAAAGAGCCTCAAAAATTTTATAGAAAGCATGATCTCTGATAATGGAGTGTGATTCAGGAAAACTATACATCATCTTCATACATTGTGGGTGATATTTTAGAAATATTTAGAAAATAACCAGACAATATTTGTGTGTAAACAGTATGTGCCCTATTCAGAGTATGTGCGAGTGTGTGTGTATGTGCGTGTGTGAGAGAGAGTGCATGCGTGTGCGCGCGCATGCATGCGTATGTTAGGCAATGGATAATGGTTTTACAGTTTGATATTTCTTCACTTTCCTCCTTCTGCTCCTCATCCTCATCCCCATCCTCCACCTCCTCCTCCTCCTCCTCATCATCATCATCTGATGCAAACCAATATAATAATTCCTGCAGGTCAAATAGAAAACCTTGGTGTTAGCTTTTTTTTTTTTTTTTTTTTTTTTTTTGTTCTGTCTATTTAATGTTATACACCAATTTTGTTTGTGGTAAGATATGTAATGTCTCTTTGTGAGTGATAATGGTTGCTTAATGGTGCGGAAGTGTTAGAGCTATTACATGGTGAATAGTTCTGATGAAGATGGAACTAGGAAAGAAGCAATACTGCCAGGTTAAACACCAAGATTTTGTTTGTATAGTGTTTTAATAAGCATATCATTTTGAACATTACTAAGACTGAGACCAAAATGTTGACCAACGGTGGGTTGTTAAGTATGCCAAACTGTTTCAAACATGGTCTATTTTATCACCGTTGATTGTGAAAGTCAATGTTTGATCGTACTTAGGATAAATGCTGGATATGAAAGCCAAACTTTCATTTTGTGATTATTACTCTAATTATTTCCTTTTCCTTGAAATAATGGCATAGTTTGTGTGGGAATAATAAATCTCACATGTTTATCAGTGCAATGCCTTGATATAGATGTGGGTAACATAAGTCATTTAAAGCATGGACTGATGTAATTTAATGTGAACTGTGTGTATGTTAAGATGGATTAAGATTGGGACATATATGGTAAAGCTGCTGCAGCACATCTTTTATAAAAATTACAAAGATTTTGTGAAACATTGAATTGGGTAATGTTGTTGTAAGAAAAGCTAATGTTAAATTGTGAGAGCTCGAAATGATTTTACATGCTTTGAGAACTACCATGTTTATCAGTACTAAAGGAAGATGATGGTTTGTGCCCTTATCAACTCATAAACAGTAACTTAAACCACTGCCACAGTCACAATTAAATTAAATTAAATTATATTTTTGTCACATTTGCTGTTACAAAAGAACAAATATTGAAATTTTGCATTATGTGATTTCACCCTGTTCAACAAGAAAAATGTGTAACTTGGTGCTGAGTAAATACTCATTGTTACCCATTATTATCTGACATTTTATTTCCTAAATCACCTCTGTTTTGTGCAAAACCATAGAAACAAGAGCCAAAGACTCATAACACTGTTTTCCAAGTCAGACTAAGTACTTGCTGCAAAATGTACACTAGCACATATTTCACTGTATACGTGAACAAAAATGCGTGGTTCTTCATTTAATTAATTTTTAATGTGGGTTACTGCATTGTCATTCATGTGTCAAGATAAAAGTATCACAGTTAAATAAGAATTTTGGTTTTCTAAATATGTCAGTGATATGAATTACAGCGTGGAACCTGTAAATATTATTTGTTAAGCAGAAAAGAAGAGACAGTAGGCACAACGTCTGGTCTTGACAACAAGGATTAGAATTTCATGCATTCCTTAATCATGACTGCTATACATAAAATAAATATTTATGATAGTGATTTTATGCTCTCTAATGGGTTTGGAAGTCGCAAACATCTTGTTAATCAGTATTTAATGAAACTCATTTCCTGTGAAGTGATTATATAATTGCCAAGTCATAATAAGGATAAACTAGTTCTATTAATAAATTTCTTGATAGCTGCTGCAAAAAAAGTAGCAAATGCTCTACACTGCAGTGCTGTGAATGGTTTCTTAGCTTCACACTAGGAAATATTTATTGGTACCTTAAGCTCCTGAATTTTCTGTTCCTCAGCAGAAACAGGACAACACCTGCTTCACTTGATGACTGCCTGTGCAAGTCACACATATTTAGAGAATTTTGCAATATCTGTCTGTTCATATGCCATTGATAGACATTTATTGCAGTGTTACCCTACAAGCAATGGTAGTATGTGCGAATCCCTGAATTTACCAAGTATCTCTATAATAGTGAAGGCAGTCAAATAACTTCTGAATGAAACTTTACTCAGTGAGTTGCCTACATCACAAGTGCCCCAGTTTTTATTTTCGAAAACATTAGAAGACTTCCCAATAGCTGAAATGCACAACACACATAATTTTATCAAAGTGATTGCATTGTTTCAACCTGTAGCTTGCCAAACCAAATGGATTGCAAATGTATGTCATGATATGAATAAAACACAATTCATAATACCATCTGCGTACATCACAGTATGGTATATTCATCTCATGGTCAGGCCTTATGCAGCAAAGTCTATTGACTGAGATGGATATACCGTACAGTCATGTACTCAGATGGTACAGGCAAGTTACAGGTTAAACCAGTGCAATCACCTTGATAATATTACATGTGTTGTGCATTTCAGCTATCTAATGTTTTGAAAATAAAAACTGGGCCACTTGTGATGTAGGTATCTCACTGAGTAGAGTTTCATTCAGAAGTCATTTGACTGCTTTCACTATTATAGATTAGATTAGATTAATACTTGTTCCATAGATCATGAATACGACACTTCGTAATTATGTGGAACGTGTCAGGTTAATAAAAGATGTCTGTGCAAGATATTACATTACACAAAATATTGCATGACACTAATGTTTAAGTTGTTTCTTTTTTTCCCCTTAATTTATATCTAAAAATTCAGCCAATGAGTAGAAGGCGTTGTCATCTAGAAATTATTTTAATTTATATTTAAATGTTAGTTGCCTATCTGTCAGGCTTTTGATGCTGTTTGGTAGGTGACCAAAGACTTTTATGGCAGCATAATTTACCCCTTTCTGTGCCAAAGTCAGATTTAACCCTGCATAAGGAAGATCATCGTTTCTCCTGGTGTTACAGCTATGCATACTGCTATTACTTTTGAACTGGGTTGGATTATTAACAACAAATTTAATAAGTGAATATATATACTGTGAGGTTACTGTGAGGATCCCTAGATCCTTAAATAGATGTCTGCAGGATGACCGTGGGTGGGCTCCAGCAGTTATTCTGATTACACGTTTTTGAGCAATGAATACTTTTCTATTCAACGATGAATTACTCCAGAATATGATGCCATACGAAAGTAGTGAATGAAAGTAGGCATAGTATGATAATCTACTGAGATTCTTATCACCAAAATTTGCAATAACCCTAATAGCATACGTAGCTGAACTCAGATGTTTCAGCAGACCATCGATGTGTTGCTTCCAGTTTAATCTCTCATCAATGGACACACCTAAAAATTTGGAAAATTCTACCTTAGCTACAGACTTCTGTTCAAAGTCTATATTTATTACTGGAGTTGTGCCATTTACTGTATATACTGTGTTTTATCAAAATTTAAAGAGAGCCCGTTTACTGAGAACCACTTAATAATTTTGTGAGAAACATCATTTACAATTACATCACTTAGTTCTTGGTTTTTGAATGTTATTACTATACTTGTATCATCAGCAAAAAGAACTAACTTTGCATCTTCATCAATGTGGAATGGTAAGTCATTAATGTATATCAAGAACAGTAAAGGACCTAAGACTGAACCCTGTGGGACTCCGTACTTCCTGTTAAGTATGGATTAAACCATTTGTGCACTGCCCCCTCAAACCATAATGATTTAGCTTATCTAAAAGAATTCCATGATTTACACAATCAAAGGCCTTTGAGAGCTCACAAAAAATACCAATGGGTGATGTCCGGTTATTCAGAGCATTTAATATTTGATCAGTGAAAGCATATATAGCATTTTCTGTTGAAAAGCCTTTCTGAAAACCAAACTGACATTTTGTTAGTACTTTATTTTTACAAATATGGGAGGCTGCTCTTGAATACATTACTTTCTCAAAAATTTTTGATAGAGCTGTCAGAAGAGAGATTGGGCAGTAGTTGTTGACATCCAACGTGTCCCCCTTTTTATGCAATGGTTTTACAATGGCATATTTCAGTCTATCGGGGAAAACACCCTGCTCCAAAGAGCTATTACATACATGGCTGAGAATCCTACTTATCTGTGGGGAACAAGCTTTAAGTACCTTGCTGGAAATGCCATCAATTCCGTAAGAGCTTTTACTTTTCAGTGAGTTTATTATTTTACCGATTTCAGAGGGAGAGGTTAGTGGAATTACAGTTGTTTCAAACTGCACAGGTATGGCCTATTCTATTAGTAGCCTTGCCTCTTCTAGTGAAGATCTAGATCCTATTTTCTCCACAACATTTAAAAAATGATTATTGAAAATATTTTCAATTTCTGATTGTTTGTTAGTACACTTGTCATTCAGTTTTATGGCACTAAAGTCTTCCTGTGCTCTTGGTTGCCCTGTTTCCCTTTTGATAACATTCCAAATTGCTTTAATTTTATTATCAGAGTTACTGATCTCAGACATGATACACATTCTTCTGGACTTTTTAATAACTTTTCTTAGTACCGCACAATAGCTTTTATAATATTGAACAATTTCGGGGTCAGTACTCCCTCTAGCTGTTAGATATAGTTCTCTTTTACGGTTGCAAGATATTCTTATTCCTTTAGTTAGCCAAGGTTTTTTATATGTTTTTTTTGGAATTATGTTTAACTATTTTCTTGGGAAAACTATTTTCAAATACCCTTAAAAATGTATCGTGAAATAAGTTATATTTCAAGTTTGCATCGGGTTCCTTATACACTTCATCCCAGTCTAGCTGCTGTAGGCTTTCCCTAAAGTTTGCAATATTTATATTGTTAACTGGACGCACTGCTTTGAAAGTCTGATTTGATATACTGCATGGAGCTATGTCATGTACTGTAACTAGCTGTGCACCATGATCTGAAAGACCATTCTCAACAGGATAAGCATTTATGTCCTTAAACTTATCTTGGTCTATAAAAATGTTATCTATCAATGTACTGCTGTTCTTTGTTATCCGAGTAGGAAAATCAATGACGGAGCTCAAATTGAAAGAACTGAGTAATACTACAAGGTCATTCTTCCTATTACACTCTTTCAGGGAATCAACATTGAAATCCCCACAAATGATAATTTGCTTCCCCCTGTGTGACAGATAGCACAACAAAGCATCCAAGTTTTCTAGAAATAGCTGGAAATTCCCTGAGGGGGACCTATACACTGTTACAATTATGAAAGTGCCATAATTTAGTTTAAGTTCAGTGGCACATGCTTCCAAATGTTGCTCTACACAAAATTTTTTGTTTCTAAATTTTTTACACTGTGGAAGCTTTTGACATATATGGAAACTCCTCCTCTCATCATAGTATCTCTACTTACATGTGCAGCTAATTTGTACCCATTGATGCTAACTTTTTGCATATCAGTGACAATGTGATGCTCAGACAGGCATAGTACATCTATTACATTCTCAGTTTCTATATCTTCTAAACAAAGCAGAATCTCATCAATTTTATTCTTCAATCTCCCAATATTTTGATGAAATATACTAACATTATTTTTCACTTTACTTGTGTGAGTATCTTGAACTTTTTTAACATCTTTAGTACTTGCCAGGCTGAGTTTCCCACTGGACACTGATCTTACACTAAAAAAGAGTTTCCATCATTAGATGTTCCCCCTTTAAATTTCCTGCTATCAGCTCAGCCAGTTTACCCTTCCCTTTCTTGTTGAGGTGTAGGCCATGTCTAGTATAGACCCACCTACAGAGTGAATCAACAGGAACCACACCAATGTGTGACCCTGCACCAGATCCAAGTAGCCGTTCCAACTCCAAATTAACTCTCCTGACAGAAGAGCTCAAATGAGGTCGGTCGTGGCGCTCCAGAACCGACACAAACCCAATACCGGTATGACTCAATGTTGATGCAATCTTTGCCAGGTCACACTCTATGCTGTACCCTGGATCTCTGCCAATACTGTTGCCCGGCCCACCCACAATAACCACGGTATCTTCCTTAGTAAAGCCTCTACATAGTGAACCTAAATCCTTTGTAACCTGCCCTAGTCAAGCACTAGGTTTGAAAAAACATGTGACCTGGTATTCTGACGCTAATTCATTCTGCAGAAGTTGGCCCACACCCCTAGCATGCGAACTACCCAGCAACAAGACTTTCTTTCTCTTTGCAGACTTCCCTACATTCTTATTCAATTTGCTGCTGAAAGCTTGTTGAGCCCTGTCTACATCTACTTCTGTGAGAGGCTCATCAGTTTCTGACTGAGGCAACAGATCAAACCTATTTTGTACATTAATAACAAAGCTGTCAGAAGAATTTCTCGGCCTGTTCCTTATGCCTGTTGCTACTTCCCACCCCTGTTTACCGTTCTCCCCCCTTAACCTGCCCAGTTCTCGCCTAGCCTCATCTAACTCAGCCTGAAGGGCAGCAATTTTCCCCTCCTGTTCCACAATCTTTCTATCTGTACTGCATAGCCTACAGAACCACTGATGAGTCTCGCTCATTTTCCCAATTCCCACGTCACTACAATCGCCCCAATGAAAAAAGTTACTACATTCATCACACCAGACCCCGGAGCTAACGATTCTACGGCACATCAGGCACTTTACACTCATGGTACAAATTGATTTTAGTGACAGAAAGACAATTAAGTTACCGGAAAACAATGAAAATACGTGTAAGAAAAAGAGATATTGACAGAATTCTTCTTTCGTTCAGTAACAACAAATGCATTAAGGCAAGCTTGTACCCTGCTGTATTATTGTAGCAGTATTTTCTTGGAGGGCCTAAGCGCTATTTATTGGTCATGGTTAGTAAGGGAGAGTGTTGAATCTTGGAACACTTTTCAGAGTTTCACCTCTAGCCAGATCTGAAATAGAAGTTCAATATATTTTCATATACCCTTTTGAAATGGTAGCATTCGCTTTACTTGTATTTGAAATTACAAAAAATACTCCAGAAAAGTAATGTTTTTCCAAATGTGAAAAACTGTTCCAAGGTACAACATAATCCTGCACCTAACAACAAATATTGTATTCAAATTAAAAGTATTGCAGTTGAGAAAATATTGTTAGTATTGTATTTAACTGTCTGTGTATGAGAATGTTACTCTACTACACACCAATAATCAGTAAGTGAAATCAAATTAAAAGGAAGTATTATTAACCCTTTAACTGCTCTGGATGTGTTAATGCACACGCCTTTGTACCTGTCCCTGTGTGCTCTGAACATGTTTATGTGTGGCGCCAGTCCTGGTGGTGCACGTAAACACGTTCAGAGCACACACGGACAGGTACAAAGGTGCGCGCGTTAACACATCCAGAGCAGTTAAAGGGTTAAAAACTAATTACAAGTTATAAAATATTGAAATAGAAGCTATCAGCATCCAATGCAAATTTCCATTTTCAAGACAGAAAAAGTTTTAAGACATTAAAGAAATCTTTTGGTGATATATTACTTTGGTCACTTCACATGAAATATGGCCCAAGAGACAGTTTGTAAAGGTCTTGGATCCAACAAACAAAGGATCTGCATATTTTACTGACAAATTGCCTTGTCTTTCATCTGCAAAGATATGTGAAGGTGAATCTCTGAGACGGAAGATTAAGAACTTTTTGAATAATGAACATTTTGAATCATGCCAAAGAAAAAAAGAGACTGAGTATTTCTCTATAGTGCAACATGAAACCACCTCAGAAGAAGAGCTCCCAAGTACAAAGTTGTCATGAATGACATGATTGAAGAGGATTGAGATCTGGATGCAACATGTCTCTGTTACTTAGAGTACTATATGGAGAGTTGTATTCATGAATTGGAGGAACATGGTGAAATATTCCAGAAGCAAATTTCTGCTATGGAAAGGCAATAGGTCTACAAATGGTAGTAGATACCTTGTATGTTTGCAGATTACTGTTGGAGTATGATTCAAGAGAAGAAATAAAGCCAGTGCAAGAAACTTAGTGTGGAAGTTTTCAGTATTTGGAAATAAATTGATGTAATTTGTCTGTCTGAACACTATATATACACTGGAATAGAAAATCTTACAGTAAGTGGTTACAAAGTAGCTGGATATTCATGTAGAACCCATGTGGAGCAGTTCCCAGTTTCATAAAAAAATAAACGTAAATACAAAAATTTAGAAAATGTAAATATTGTATAGACTTGGAGATAGAAACACATGTTTGTGAGATAATATTGGACAACATAACATTTGTTATTGTTCGAGCATACAGGTCTCCACTGGGTGATTGGAAAATTTTCAAGAAAAACTTCGGTGAGTCATTGTGCTGCCCATTAGAAAGAAAGAAGGGATTATTGCGTTTAGAGATTTTAATGCAAGTTTCTTAAAGGAATCTGGCAGGAAAAAAATGAGCTAGAGATGTTATTAGCTGCATACACTTTAATGTCGTTTATAAATTTCCCTAGTCAAGTAGCTGAAGGTAGTACTACACTGATTGCTAATGTATTCATACAACAAGAAAGGTGAGCTCATGATTCACAGTTAGTCACATTACATAACTTAGCTAAATATTCAGTCCAGAAACACTAAACAAAAACAATGAGGCTAATTAATAACAAAACAATAGAAAGTTTTAAGGAAAGCTTAAAAAATGTTGACTGGAGTGAAGTTTACAATGAGCCTAATGCCATTTCAATATTCTTATTATTTCCTAATAAATTTGTAACTGTTTCTGAAAGCAGTTTTCCTAAAAAAATTATTAAATACAATAATAGGAAATCTTCAAATACACCTTGGCTCACTAAAAGTATTAAAGTATTTTCAGCACAAAAATGGGAAATATCCAAAATAGCAAGAACAAGTAAGGACTCTGAATTACTTTCATACTATAGAACAGAACGGAAATGTTTTAGAAAAAGTTATAAAATAATCTGGCAGGATACACTTCTTATCACAAATTGACAGATCATACAATAAAATAAAATCAATATAGAATGTTGTTAAAAAAGAGACAGGGAAAGAAGACTCAGTAGATGACTACTGTAACATTGCACAAACACAATATTAGAATTCTCACCAACCAACTTTTATTCCACTTCCATATGAAGGAATATACTAACTCTTTGAATGACGTAGTAATTAGTACAAACACATGCAACCAAGGAGTACATTAAGGCATGTCTAACAGTGAAGTTTACATTTGTCATATAAACATTAGAGTGACTGAGGGTCTATCATGCCGGCTTATATAAGACTGTTTTGCACATAGCGCTGTGCTCACTGCACCGTCTCTGTCGATGAGAGGCAGCCTCTTCAGGCCAGCCGTGGAGGCATGCACTGTTTAATTATGCACGCTTACTGTATAGGGTTACAACACTCCTTCCCCCTTGAGGAAAGATGTTCACTGTGGAGAAACCCATGTCTTCATCGGAAGGGGACAACTGCTGGAGCAGGTGTCATGCCATCACAAAAGAATACAGACTGAAGTAGCACAGGCATGGACAGGTGCAGTGCCAACTCTCCTGCAAAAGACCGTAACAGAGCACCAGTGATGGAGGAGCCATATCCGTACCACTTCTGTCTGTGGCCAAAACAAGATGTTGGCCTGGTTGGAAGGTAACCAAGCAAGGTGACAAGTGTAATTTTGACTTCAGCACGGTAAAAGGACACTTGCAGGTGGCTGACCAGTAGAAAGGAACACCTTTACATCAGAGAGCATTAAGGGGTTGAGCAACTGTGTCTGCATCAGGAAAAAAATTATAGTTGTACGCAATCTTTCTGAGAAAGGCCCGCAACTCTCTGACATCGGCAGGACATGGCAAAATTGCAATGGCACTGACATGCTGACATTAAGACATGACACCAGCACGTGAAACTTCAGAACTGAGACAGACAATAGACAGCTGAAAAAATTGTGATTTATCCAAGTTACTTTTCCACCAGGTGTCCTGCAACACCATGAACAATGCAAGCATGTTTCGCAAGTGTTCCTCTGTTAAGGAAGCAGAGACCACAATATCATCCTGGTCATTAATGCACACTGGCGTAGAGAGGTCATGAGTTGCTCCAAAAATAGTTGGAAAATAGGAGGGCAGACAGTGGTATTGATATAACCTGACGCGGGTACTCACTATGTGGATACGTTTTGAATCATCATCCAGAGGCAGTTGCAAGTAGGCTTCTAACAAAACTATTTCAGAAAAATATTGGCCTCCGGAAATCTGTGTATCGAGTTCATCCTAACGGGGATAATGGATTGACATCAATAATAGCATGTGAATTTAGAGACTTCTAAAACAAGCAAAGCCGAATGTTGCCATTACGTTTGCGATAATTACAAATGGAGTAGACCGTTCACTAGAGGAAACAGGCGTGACAACACCCAAGGATGTAAGTTGATCGAGTTTTGATTTGACTTGCTTCCCTAAAGCTACGGGGATTGTCCTGAAAAAAAGAGGGTTACACCATCAGTTGCATTGCGATGTGAGCCTTGAAATCGGTGGCACACAATGCACTTTGTCAGAATTAAAAAAGAATCAAAAAATTATCAAGAAGTCTAATCCAAACAAGTTTTCAGTGTTGGCATCATCCACCACTCAAAAGGTCAAAGGCCAAACAACTGCTTTATACACTATGGGAGTAGAAAACTGTCCCAATATGGGTATTTGTTGTAACTCACCAACCGATGAGAGGCATTGGATAATGCTGGTGATCGCAGATCCACACACGCTATGTGATCAAAAGTATCCGGACACCCCCCAAAAACACACGTTTTTCACATTATGTGCATTGTGCTACCACATACTGCTAGGTACTCCATATCAGCAACCTCAGTAGTCATCAGACATCGTGAGAGAGTAGGATGGGGCGCTCCGCGGAACTCATGGACTTCGAATGTGGTCGGGTGATTGTGTATCACTTGTGTCATGCGTCTGTACATGAGATTTCCACACTTCCAAACATTCCTCAGTCCACTGTTTTTGATGTAATAAGTGAAGTGTAAACACGAAGGGACACGTACAGCACAAAAGCATACAGGCCAACCTTGTCTGTTGACTGACAGAGACTGCCGACACTTGAAGGAGATCATAATGCGTAATAGGCAGACATCCATCCAGACCATCACACAGAAATTCCAAACTGCATCAGGATCCACTGCAAGTACTATGACAGTTAGGTGGGAGGTGAGAAAACTTGGATTTCATGGTCGAGCGACTGTTCATAAGCCAAACATCACGCTGGAAAATACCAAATGACACCTCACTGGGTGTAAGGAGCGTAAACATTGGATGATTGAACAGTGGAAAAATGTTGTGTGGAGTGACGAATCACAGTACACAATGTGGCGATCCGATGGCAAGGTGTTGGTATGAAAAATGCACGGTGAATGTCACCTGCCAGCATGTGTAGTGCCCACCAGTAAGATTTGGAGGCAGTGATGTTACGGTGTGGTCGTGCTATCACAGCACAGGCCTACATTGATGTTTTAAGCACTTTCTTGCTTCCCACTGTTGAGGAGCAATTCGGGGATGGCGACTGCATCTTTCAACCCGACTCAGCACCTGTTTATAGTGCACGGCTCGTGGTGGTGTGGTTACATGACAATAACATCCCTGTAATGGACTGGCCTGCACAGAGTCCTGGCCTGAATCCTACAGAAAACCTTTGGGATGTTTTGGAATCCTGATTTCATGCCAGGCCTCACCAACCGACATTGATACCTCTCCACAGTGCAGCACTCTGTGAAGAATGGGCTGCCATTCCCCAAGAAACCTTCCAGCACCTGACTGAATGTATGCCTGCAAGAGTGGAAGCATCAACAAGGCTAAGGGTGGGCCAACAACATACTGAATTCCAGAATTGCCGATGGAGGGTGCTACAAACCTTAAGTCATTTTCAGCCAGGTGTGCAGATACTTTTAATCATATAGTGTAGGTTAGAGAATTTAACAAAGTCACAGTGACTACTGGCATTTTTAACATCTTGTCCATAACACATACTTCAATATAAAGTTTGCTTGCCACAACTGTCACGTGGGAAACACTATTCACATTTATGTTCATTCTGATGGAGGAGGTTGAGAGGTGCACACAGATGCAATGTGCCCCTTGTTTTTACAATATTTACACATCACCCAATGCTTTGGGCTCACAGATCACTCATTGAACAAAACAAAAAGAGCACAAATGGAGAGGAGAACACGGCCACTGTTGTGACACTGTGTGCCGGTTTAGCATGGCACAGCCCCACGCATCCTGGAGAACATGACTGCACGGCTGCGATGTTATCTTCCCCCCATGAGCTAACCGACGGTGGTTGAGCAGGAGAAGCAATGGTGGCTACTTGGCACCGAGTTTCTGTCTGATTTTCTGCTTCCCTTAATATTTCAAAAGACTAGGCAATGTTCAAAACTTCTGTGGGGGAGTGCTTTTTACATTGTAAAGTGCATTCATGAACTTCCCTATTAGGGGCCAAGCATATTACGGCATCATGAACCATTAAATTGTCATACGAGCCCTGGTGAGTTTCAGTAAAAAACTGGCGATGAGACTAAGTCTGTAATGTTCCACTGTTCGAGCTCTCTATGACTGTTGCAGCTGCTTTTGACAACGGTAGAACTCAATACGACCACCAATCCACATGAGTACATTTGCAGTGAAAGCAAAATGCAGCTGACACACCACATCAAAAGAGAGACTGGCAGGTTCCTGAAGAGGAGCTAGCTAAGCCTTACACACATTGGGTTCAGCAACACCACAAGCTTGGAAATGTTGCTGAAGGTGTTTTTCAAATGTGTCTCAATTTTACATCGAATCATCATATCAAGAAAATGGTGGGAGTCACGTCAACGGTGATGCCAAATTGTTTAGTGCAACAGAAGGAACCTGCAGCTGGTTGGTGAGAGCTCACTGCTGTTCAACAAGGGATTGAAGAGTTTCTTCCACTGACATATTTGCCACAGTGAACCATGAAACAAAATATGTGGAGAGAATATCGCACTTGTCGCCAAAAGTATTCTAATGTTGCACAAATGCAATACCAGAATTGCCACCAATTCTCTTTCATTCTGCTTCCATACGACAGAATATACTAAGACACTGAATGATGTGGTAAGCAGGACAAACACTTGTAAGGAAGGAGTACATTAAGGTACAGTCTAACAGTGCAGTATACATTTGTCACACAAACGTTAGAGTGGCTGAGGGCCTGGCCTTATATAAGGCTGTTTTGCACACAGCCCTGTCCTTGCTGCATTATCTGTGCCGATGTGAGGCAGCTTCTTTAGGCAGGCCATGGACACGCATGCTGTTTAATTATGCATGCTCACTGTATAGAGTTGCAGCCATGACACTATTCCTATTAAAAAGAATGGGAGTATTATAAAAGACAGTTCATGTGTAGCAGATATTTTTAACAATTTCTTTTTAAAAATAGGAGAGAAAATTAGTTCAAGAAGTACCCTTATGTCATTTTCTAAAATTTTTGGGCATATAATGTACTCAAGCCTTCTCACCCACCTGAATAGTAATGGGATACTTACAAGCAGAAGGCCTCAGACAAGACCAATCAGTTCGGCACACATTTGACAGGATGCTTGTGTACAACCTAAAATGAAATACTAAGATATTTTGGCTCAACTGGCCCATTTTTGAGAAACACTCCACTAAAGTTCATGATGCACTATAACTCAGAATTGATGAGATCCATAGATAATTGAAAACTGATCATTTTTCATCATCATATATGGGAACTGCAAACACACGTGATCCTAGAAATCTGGGAAAGAATCTTTTTTGACTGCCATTTATACATCCATAAGGTAAACTCTGTGCAATGAAAATGCTATTGGTGTGGTGACCAACTCATTTGGATGGAGAGCAGAGAACCTGTGTTCAATTCCCAAATGTTTCCTTTTTTTATCTGTATTTTTTTTGTTTATTAATTGGTAGGAATATGAGGGTTAATAAGGTAAGTAAATCAATAAGGAATAATAACAAAGTAGGCAAATAAACCTCTCAAATGACTTGTATTAGCAAAGAATTAAAATTTAAGCCTAATTGTATGAAAACAATTACAAGTAAGAGTGCTGTGAAGATGGGCATTTGACACACATTTATCATATAAGGGAGAAAAACTAACTGTTGTCACAGTTCATAGTATACATAAAATAACATACTCATACATGGTGCAATATACCATCACAGCATTTGAAAAACTGCTGCCCGAAGTTTTTCTGTGCTTACAAGAAGTGAATGGTTAATTTGGTCCTTGGGATACAGAAGAGTTCAGTCGTGTAACTGACTCCTTAAAAAATGTTTAAATCACTTGCTCCTAATCTGGTAAACTGACAAATTAAGTTTGCAAAATGTATATTGAAAACATTTTAAAACCATAAGTTGCTGATAAGAAAATTTGGTGCTGGAAGCTATTACAGATGCTGTGTATGTGGTTGTACAATTCCTGCTGGGTCTGTTGAAGAAGATTGCAATTTTGAAGCCTCTATAAAAACAAACATCACATAGCTGGCACACAGATGTGCAGTTTGGCAGTATATGATTTCCTATCACTATATTTTTTTCTCCTTTAACAAAATAAACAATTTCTTTTATCTCATTGGACATTCTTTCAATCTCTTCATCATCCGTAGAGCTAATAGACTTGTAAACGTGCACTACTGAGGAGGCAGTTGGCTTTGTGTCTGTCTTGACTAAAATATCACATTAACTTTGCTGTTCATAGTAGTTCAGACATATTCCTATTTTCTTTTTCGTATTAGTCCTACTCCTACATTATCAATATCTGGTTTTATGTTGATAACCCTGTACTAATCTGACAGGAAATCCTGAGCTTCCTGCCATTAGACTTCATTAATTCCCACTATATCTAGTCTGAAACTATAAATTTCTCTTTTAAATTCTCTGACCTATCCAACCAGTTAAGGAATCTCACCAAATAGTGGAGATGTTGAGTTGTAGATGGACACAATGGCAAAGACTGCTAAAATATTAAAGCTTTCACATGAAGTGTTTCTTCTGCAGTGGAAATATCTCTCTCTCTCTCTCTCTCTCTCTCTCTCTCTCTCTCTCTCTCTCTCCATGTGCACACTCGCACACACACACACACACACACACACACACACACACACACACACACACACGTGAATGCACAAGCACAACTCATTTCACATGGCTAATATCTCAGAGCACTAGAGCCTGACTTCAGCTGTGTTGGAGCTGCTCTGTCTGAAGCAGTCACACGGGGCCTGAGACAGTGGCCGTGTGTGTGTGTGTGTGTGTGTGTGTGTGTGTGTGAGAGAGAGAGAGAGAGAGAGAGAGAGAGAGAGAGAGAGAGAGAGAGAGTGAGTGAGGGATCTAATATTCCATGCTCCAACACACAGAAAACCAGATTTGATTTTTTTTATGACAACATCCTCCCGAGCAGTTCCTGCCTGGAGATCTGAATGGAGAATTATTTTACCTCTTTAGTGCTGAATGTCTTTGGGAAATCCATGATGTCATTTCCCCTTGCTATCAGCAGTTTGCAGTATCAACATAGCAAAGCCATACTGACTAATGTTAGAAGTCCAGATCTGTCAGTTATCTAAACTGTTGCCTCCTGCAACTCTTCTGGAAACAGGTATTAATCTGGCTTCTCTACAGATACCCTCCTGTGTGGTTGCACCTAAGATATGGCATCTGAATTGTTGACACAAAAAAGCCACCCCACCATGTTAAGGTCCACGGTTCACAGGGGGTAATGGTGAGGAGTCCAGCCAAATACTAATTTTCGTGGCAGTTTTACCTTTACCTGAGTTACACATCAGCTAAAAATCGACATCTATATGTGTTGCAGAGGGTACTTCATTTACCACTGTTTCTAATAAAATGCAAGTCTCTAATTTCAGCACAACTTATTACGCACCCCATACAATCACTGACGCACCACCATACTTTATGGTTGGAATTATTGTTTCATATTTGAATTAGGTATAAATTTAAAATATAATGGAAGTCAGTGAACAAAACAATAATATGAATAAATTACACTCTTATATTATATCTTAGAGACCATGTAACTGTTCTTTTCATCTTTGCATGCCTTTGTTTCTTCTTCCGTGTCACTGTTGAGCATACTCTCTCACAACAGTCATATTATAAACTTATGATACAACTTTGATGAGACATTATGCTGAACAGAGCAATGGACTGTCAATTTGTGCACCAAGTGACTAACATAAAAATGTGTAAGACTAAAGTTCTACAGACATATTAAAAGAGTGGAATGAACTAGATTAACTAGACTGTGGAATTCTACTTAAGTTGCAGTAAAGCAAAACTGAAGCAATAAAATTGAAGGGTGCAGTAAAAGATGATCTGAAGGAAGCAGGAATAACACAAATTGATACACCAGACAAAAAAACTTTAGGTTTAAAATTCATGACTGAACAGTTGGCCTAGCAGAAAAATCCAATAAGACTGGAACAATTTGAGCTGATGAGCAGAGAAGGGCACATTCTGATAGAATGGAAGTAACTGGCACAAAGGAAAGCTACAATGACCGGAATCGGACAAGACTGGAAATGACTCGGGAACCAGCAGACACAAGTCAACTGGCCAAGGGCATCATAGCAAATTGCCTGAGGGTATACAGGTGGACAATAATGTGAGGACGACAAACAATGGAAATGGCTTGGCAGAATAACAAGTCCAGTGAGTAAACCAAGACTGAAAACCTAAGGCATAGTGAATTAAGAAACAAGACAACTATGTGTAGCATGACCAATACAATAGTGTAGAGGAATCACAACTGATGGGTGAGCAGCTGCACTGCTGGCTTTAAGGGCACCTGCAAGCACTTATAGGTTGGCAGGACAGGCGTGTCTCCATCGACAGTGCTGCAGCAGCAACAGCAGCACTCACAGATTACAGCAGTTTCGTCTAACGGTTGTCGTCAAGGTCAATGCCTTCCTGTGGGCTTTCAAACTCGCTGGGGTGGGATACCAGATTCCTCCATCTGGAAATGGGCACATAGGGCTGGAAACACCCCAGACAGTCTGGCAACAGGCTGGGGCCAGTATAGACAACAATTTTGTGGGCAATGATCGCCAAGAGAGTGGAGGCTGCACTGAGACCTCCACTTCCACACCTGTTTGCACTGGAACTAATGCTGGCGACCTGTAGCACGATTTCTACTCATGTGAATATGCAAATGGCAACAGCGGACATTCCAGGTTTGACTAAGCCAGTGGTGGTGATGCAGTAGATAGGTGTAGATGGAGCTGGTTGGTAAGCAGGCACTCCAAACCCCACTGTATGTCAACCTTAATAAGGTGCCACCCACGGGTGGCAACCACCGAGGCCAGCATCCACAAAGATTTGCCTCCTACGAGTGTTCCCATACAGCTGAGCCCGGCAGGTAGAGCCCGGTGGGTTCAGGGTTCAGTGGAGCTAAGAGATGGAGGGGAGGACGGGGCTGCCACCCATGGAGGAGCTCTACTGGGCTACTGTTATGCACGGGGGTAGTTCTATATGTGCTCAGAAACATGGTGAGTGGAGCTGTGGTTGTGGAAGTGCCCACTGCATTTAACATTTGTTGTTTAAAATGTCTGACTAAACTAGTCCTGGATGCCATTAGACATGCAGAACTGTTTGAAAGCTTTTGCTGTCAATTGGGGCTCATTGTCTGGCATGATGGTGCAGGGAAGGCCTTCGATGGCTAGAATCTGGATGAACACATCAAGAGTAGTGGCAGCAATGGTGGACACCATGCTGACAACATAGGAATAGTTAGAATAAGCATCCCTGATGATGAGCCGCACAGAGCTCAGAAAGGATCCAGCGAGATCCAGATGAACGTGGTCTCAGGGGCGTTGGTGGATGGCTCAGGGGGAAAAACAGACACGGGTGGAGCAGCCCGGTGCTGGGTGCAAGCAGAGCAGCTGCGCACTCTGGCTTCAGTGTCTTTTTTTTGGTTGGATAATAGATATGTTACCTTGCAAGGGCTTTTGCAAAACATGACAGTGCAGGACAGGCAGGACATCGACACAATGATTATCCTTCACCACATCAACCAAGAGAAAATCTAAGATGACAGATAGATAGTGGGAGAGGTCTGGATTGGTGGACTTGGAAAAATGGAGCACATAGTGCATGACACACCGTAAGACAGGATTGCAGTGTGTGTCTACAGCAATGTGGGTAGGTGTAATGGGAAACCTGGCCATGGCATGTTGTCATTCCACATCGATGTGGAAGCAGGAGATTTACTGCTGGTCAAATACTGGGTCTGGTCCTAAGGGCAGAAGAAGTAGAACATCCACATTTACATGTTGTGCCGTGATTTAATTTAAATTAATGCTATTGACCTATTGACCTAATTGTGGGAGCTGGAGAAAAGCACCCAACACTGGAGTCCATTGTGCAATCCCCTTTGGAAGCTGGGAATACAGCCCAAAGAGTGCTACAGCCAGTTTGTGGTCTGTAAAGAGCGTAAACTTTGTCCTGAACGGGTAAACAAGAAACTTCTTTATGGTGAAGATAATCACCAAAGTTTCCTTTTCGATCTGCGAGTAATTCTTTCCAGCTGGTGTCTGTATCTTTGACACGTAGGCAATCAGTTGCTCAGTACCATAATTGTTGCTATGCACCAGCACTGCACCAATGCCATAGGGAGAAGCACCAGCAGCCAAAACCAAGGGATGTGGTGGAGAAATGGGCATAATGCAGGGTGCCAAGTGCAGCAGACATTTCAGCTGTGTGAAAACCTGCTCACAGGCAGCTGTCCAACTGTACTGAATGCTCTTCTTCCTCAACTCATTAGCGGATGCATAATGAAGGCCACTTGTGGAATGAACTTAGAATAATAATTCACCTTTCGCAAAGAATCCTGCAGCTCCTGTATGTTTTGGGGATGATGTAGAATGTCAATAGCAGAAACACTGTGGTCAGTGGGCTGGATCCCTTCTTTGTTGAGCAAGTGTCTGAGGTGTTCCACTTGCTTCTGAAAAAAACTGGCATTTGTGTAGGTGGCACTTGAGCCTGGCATCATGCAACATAGTAAAGAGGGTACAGGGGTTGCACAGGGGTCTGGACACATAAGGCCCGTGGCAATTAAGTCTTAAAGATATTTGGTACAAGAAGGAATGGACTTAGTTAATTGTTCCAGTTATTTCTGGAGTATTGCCAGAGTGGAAGAGATCCCAAAGGGTAAGTGCTTCTATTTGAATAAGTCAAAGGGAGCGTTGGTGACCATAATGCGATGCAATTCCTCATCCTGTGGGACCTGCCAATATGCATCGGCAAGGTCTGTCAGAAAAATATCCACCTCTGACAAGCTTTAGAAAAATATCCACCTCTGACAAGCTTAGTGAGAAGGTCCTCTGGATGTGGTATGGGGTAAGTTGATTGTCAATTTAAAATCTCCAAATAGCTCGAGGGAGCCATTGGCCCACTGGACCAAGCCACACCCCTTGCAGTGGTTCACAGGTTCAATCACCCTAGCTTCGTGGAAGTGATCAAGTTCTCACTTAACGGCCACCTCTGAGACAAATAGGACTTGCCAGGCAGAAATAGGGCATTTTGTCTGCATGTAAGGAGATATGAGCCTTGAAATTTGTGGCACACCCCAGGCCAGGTTTGAATAGAGATCAGCACAGAGGTCATTGAGTTTGTGGAAGGTAACTGTGAGAAATGACCTGAACCTCTTCAGTGATAGAAAATGCAAACACAAGAAGGCATCTGAACCAAAAATGTTGCTGGACAAGTGACTATTGACCACAAACAGTGTTATAAGCTGTGTAATATTTTTGTAGGCAGTGGAGATTGTGAACTGACCACAAAGAGGAATCAAATTGTCACCATGTGAGACCAACTCACAGGAAGGCAGGGTCAAGTCAGGGGAACCCAGATGAGCGTACATTTGGAGGTTCATCAAGGAAACAGTAGTTTCTGTGTCTACCTGAAAACTGTCATCCCAGTTCACAATCGTTAGGTTGATAACAACTTAGTAACACAAGGATCACCTTCGAGAGCCACTGCCTGAAGTTCAAGTCCATCCCTAGACACATTTGGGGAGTGGGATCTGACTGTCCAGAAGCTTTACAACAGACATTTCTTAGATGCCCATCTTTCTCAAAATGGGAGCAGTGCAGCCAGTGATCCAGAAAGTTCATATATGATTGTTAGGCAATGATGGGAGACGCTTATGATGACGGGGTGTAACTGGCTGTTCAGAGGCCACTGACTCATCCAAAATCAATAAATCATGATGAAACCACTGAGAAAAAGACTTAGGAAAAAAACACCCCCACAGCAGCAGCTGTACCACTGTAATCTAGCAATGAGCCTTGAAGCAATCATTAGCTGCTTGCATGGACACAAAAGTGTGTGCAGTTTTCAAGATATCATTCAAGGAAGGCTTGTCCAGTTTGAGGAGTGGTAGTGTGTACTTCAGGATTGGGAGCTAATTGGACCTCTATGACTTGAATCAAAGAATCTGCATATGAGGTTTTGCAAGCCAGGTTTGTGCAAGTGAAATTACAAAATCAACTCAACTCTTGTAAATCCATCACCCACAAGCAGTATGACTCACCGGGTTGCTTGTGGTATTGATGGAACTCAAGGCATGTTATGACCATATGGAATTTTAGTAAATAATAATTCAACAGCAATGAACACATATCCTTGAAGTTGAGTGTGACAGGATTCAAAACTAAACATCTTTAGTAACATAAATGACTCCGGGCATGCTGAGGAAAGGAAGATCGATCATTGAAGTGTGACATCAGAAACTAAAAAAGTAGCAAAGTGCTGTTTCAACTACTGCAAATATATATTTCAGTTCTCTTTGGGATAATTAAACAGTGGAAATGAGGGTGGTGGCTTTCCAGCTGGGAAAAGACCACAGCCTGGAGGGGTTGCGTACACTGAATCTGCAGTTGATCCTTTGAAAGATGAATGTCATGATGGGTTGCTGTTGGTGCTGTTCCTGTTGTTGAACCTGCTATTGGGACGTCTTGCAAATTTATTTTGAAGATGTACTGAAGAACTTATAAACATGTATTTGCAGTTTGTGGATGCATTGGGGACAACAGATCCAATTTGTTTGCAAGATCCCCGAATTTACATCTCCTTAATGCATTTTAGTGTCTCTCAAAGCTTCTGCAAGATTTCTGCATCCTCTCTTAAGATCTTATTTCTTTGTTGTCAAGTTATTAATGCCAAAAATAGCACTAAACATGTCATAGGAGTTACTGACTGCTGAAACCTTTCCTTCAGACATAACAGCAGTGTCTCCCACAACACAGAAGTAGTTTACCCTTAACCCTTTTGTGGTTGATGGGTCATATATGTCCCACTAACTTTGAGCGCCAGTTCGAGTGTTGGGATATATGTCATCCAGCTCTGCATGGTGCTGCCATCTAGAGATGACTGTACTGAACCTGAGAAAAAATAGGGACTGCACTGCATAGGCAATAGAGAAGGCGGTGAGCAGAAATTATTTGTAATGTTATTTAACGGTTTGAAATATAATGTGATGCTGTTTTATTCCTTTTCACACTGAAAATAATACAGTTAAAGCTTGCTATTAATGAATTATCATTACTATTTTGCAGATACTAAAAGACAGTGAGAGTCTCGATTATCTTTTCTCGCTGCCAGATGATCCTGAGGATTCGGAAGCTGAAGATGATTATCTTGAAGAGGACAATACTTCCGATGCAGAGTCATCTAGAACTGGTATGCCACATGAGGTACCAGAAAATCGAACAGCAGGTGGTAGTTCAGACATTTCACAAATAACAAATAACACTGACAGTAGAATTGCAAATGTCTTTCCTGATATTTTCACTGATGAGAACTCTTATGAAAAGGCTGAACATAAGGCATGTGTTATAAACACTGAAGAGACAGGAGATCAAGATGTAAGTGATTCCGACTGACTGGGGTGATGATACTACATGTTTTGAAAACACTGTGATTCTGTGTAAGGAGCCAAAATTGAAAGTAGATTTCAGTGTAACAGACAGTGAATGTTTTTATTTTGAGAAACTTTTTTGCAAAAACATTATGGAGCACATATGTTTTCAAACAAATTTATATGCTGCTCAGAAGAAGTGTCAAATGGAAAGAAATAACTGTTCCTGAACTGAAGGCATTCACAGGTATGCTCATAATAATGGGTATCCATCAACTACCAGCAGCTGACAATTACTGGAGTTCAGATACAATGTTGAAAGTGAGTTCAGTTTCAAACGTCGTGACACTGTACAAGAAAATCATACAGAACCAGCACTGCAATGACAACAGTGTTATTCTTCTTCCAAAAACAGATCCAAACTATGACAAACTTTATAAAATTAGACCCATTATTGCAGCACTAAACAAAAACTGTTTTGCAGTATATGAACCACTTCTACATTAGCAGTAGACGAATCAATGGTGGCATTCAAGGGACGTATGTCTCTCAAACAGTATATGCCCATGAAGCGAACAAAAAGGGGCTACAAAATTTAGTGTCTTGCAGACTCGAAAAGCGGTTTTGTTTCAAATTTTGAAGTGTACACTGGTAAATACAGCACCCCAATACAAGACTTCAAGAATTATCAGATGTGTGAATGATTGGTTCTGGAACTGTGTCAACCTTTTTTTTTACACAGGCAGAATCATTGTTTTCGATAATTTCTTCACAGCTTACAAGTTGACGCAAAGGACTGAGGAACAAAGGCCTTTATAGTTGTGGAACTGTAAGAGGAAAGAGGAAAGGACTACCAGGAAGATTAGAAAACAAAAAAAGTGATCTCAAACATGGAGAGTTTCAGTTTGCAGTAAAGTGTGGTGTAGCTGCTGTGAAATGGCAGGACAACAAAGCAGTTTGCCTTCTTTCCACATACAACAATCCAAAAGATGTCAAATTTATTGAAAGAAAACTGAAAGATGGCTCTGAGGTAACTGTATCCTGTCCTGAAGTAGTAAGTCATTACGATAACACAATGGGCGGCATTGACCGATTTGATCCGCTACGTGAAAGATATATGGTAGGCAGACGTTCCATAAAATCATAAAATGGTGGCATCGACTACTCTATTTTTTTCTTGATCTGGCTATTATCAACTCTTCGTGGTTCATGGGACATATGTGTCCCACTTCCTGTTGTGAAAAAATGGAGAACTTAAAAAATATTTTGGTGGTGAAATTATAATAATGGGACTGAAAAGAAACCGTTATCACCTTAATATTTTAAAAATCTGTAAAAAATGAATTTTATACATGAAAGGGTTAAACTATCCTCTTTCCCTAGAAAGGGTTGATCCTTAATTTTGTTAAAAAAAAAAACTACCTTTTAATAATTGCAGATCTGGATTCTGTTAACTCAGTAACATTTCCTACAGACTAAACCAGTTCCTGTGCTACTTTCTTAATCTTATCAAAACTGTTGGCTTTATATTGTTCAGTAACACTAAGTGTTGACTTTATTAATTTTGTTGCCATGTCTAATTTCATACCTTCTTGCTGAATTGCTTTACTGGCTCTGTTGACATGGTAACACACTCATATTTTGAGATTTCTTTGAAGAGAATAGACATTTCACTAAGACACACTGGATCATTTTTGCATGTGTTCTTTGTCTCTGTTAATGCAAGCCCTGTTACTAAGTTCAGATCTTTATCACACAGTGGTTTCAGAGTCATGATTCTTGAGTGCTTCCCAGCACTTCACAGAGGTAGGAAATAATGTTAACAATCTTTGTACTACACCAAAAAATATTGTGCAATTATAGATGATTTAAGTGCACCATTAACAACCAAGTACAAGCTATGAGTACAGCAAGGGATATAACGAGGTCTGTTTTTTTTTTTTTTTTTTTTTTTTTTTTTTTTAATACAAGCTTGAGTATCACTCTTCTTGCCCTTCATTTGGTCCCACTGTTGTGAGTCCTCTACAATCTGCAAGCAGTATGCCAAGGTGATGCCATATCAGAAGTAACAATCCTCTAAGACCTTTTCCACTAATGTTACTCACTTCAAAAAAACAAAAAGTATTCTTCAATTGCAACTGGTTTGGAAAACACATCTACCACTCTTAAAACCATGCTTAATTGTTCCTTGTGACTTAAAACTGGTGTACAGTCCAATACGATTAAATAACATTAATCCATCGTGATGGATACAATCTCATCAGGAATTATTTAATTTTTTATATCCTTATTTAAGTAAGTAAGCAACCTTCCAGCTTTAGCCACACGATTAACATGAGCATTTAATACAGGATCAAACTTGGACATTAATTCTACTTGCCCCAAAAAATTTCCATTACCTGCATTTTCCAACATTTCGTGATTACCTCCTAATGGAAGATTCATCAGCCACTAATCTTGCTCGCAAGAAACCTATTTTTTGTGTGATATCTCTCACACTTTTCCAGTGCCACACAATCTTACATCTCTAACTACAAACCTCTCCCCACCCCCCACACTTTCCCCATTCTATCCCTGTTTGCACCCACCAAATCCACCTCATCCAGTCACATCTGCCGGCCCCCTTACGCTTATCCGCACTCAAACCTGCTACCCACAGTAATATACATATATTTATTATTGATTAGTTATTCTTGTGACTTCTCGCCAATTTTAGTGGTTTTTTTGCCTTCCACTATTGTCGTCTTCCTCAGATTTCATCTCGTTTTTTTGCTCCTTGTGCATCCATTTCGTCCTTTTCACACGTATTTGGGTGTATTTTTGAGTAATTTTTCCAATGTAATTTTACTTTCTTACTTAATTTTTCGCATTTTTTGCACCACCATGGATACTTGCTCCTTCCATTTGTATCAATATAGAAAAGTTTCCTTTTCCCTAGCCATATCCCAGTCCCACATACTCCGTTGTTGCTTGGCTCATGAAATCCCCCCTAATGGCCTTACCATCAAATTACCCATCTCTGGTTGCCACCCCTCCTTCCACAATGACCTCCACCTGTTCAGATTCCGCTAATCCTTAGCCCTCACCAACATAGTCCTGCAAAACCATATCAACCAAGCACAATCCTCCTTGCAGTTCCTTCTCTCCATCCACAAAATTCTCCTGCTATGTAATCCCAAATTCCTGGAACCCATAACACATATTGAAACTCTTGCCCTGCAGGAACTTGAGCAACATGCACAATGCCACCTCAAAAAGCTCTCCATCCTACTCACTTCCTACTCCCGCCTCGGAGTACCACTGTTCACCACCTCTACAACAACCTCCAAACCTCCCCCACACCCCTCATAGCCGACAAACCCTGTCTAGCAGACCTACTGCACTTACCCCACCCTCCAAAACTCCCTTCCATCACCACACAGAACCTAAACAGATCCGCAACACAGTTACGAACCTTTCCTCCAGAAGACTTAGTCCCACAGAAGTATCAGTCCTTTCCAAATGCATCACCTTTTGCCCCACCCCTAAATTCAACCATACAGGACTAGTTAAAGAACTTCTCTCTTTCTCCCGGTCCCAACAGTGGAAATGCCTTTTCGCCATCAACACAACCAATCAGAGTCAACCAAAGACCAATATTGAACCTTGCCTAACTCAGTTCACTCCTCCATCCAACCGTGATCCACCCTCACTGCCTCCAAACAAACCCCTCTTAACTTTCCAGAATTTCTCTACATCGAACCTTGCCTCGACATCATTCCCCAAATCCCTCAACATGCAAACTAACCTTACATCCGCAGAAAGAACCGTAGTCCACCATCTAAAAATTGATCCCAACCTTATAATCCTACCTGCTCACAAAGACTCCATCACCGTTATTTTGAACTGCAAGGATTACATGGCAGAAGGAATCCGTCAGCTGTGAGATACTTCGACCTACAAATCATGCCACAGTGATCCCATTCCAATAATCCAACAGGATCTCCAGTCACTACTCAAATCCTAAGGCCCATGTCAGAACCTCTCCCAAGAGTCCATCTCTCTACTTACCCCTACCACTCCCTGCACTCCCACCTTCTACATGCTTCCTTAAGTTCATAAACCTAACCACCCAGGACGCCCCATTGTGGCCAGTTACTGTGCCCCCACTGAGAGAATCTCTGCTCTTGTAGACCAACACCTTCAACCTATTTACCCGGAACCTATCCTCCTATATAAAAGATACCAACCTTTTCCTCGATCGACTCTCAACAGTTCCTATCCCTTTACCCCACGCTGCCCTGCTTGTCACTATTGATGCCCCCTCCCTGTACACTAACATTCCTAATGCCCATGGCCTTACTGCTATCGAACACTACCTTTCCAGACGCCCTATGAATTCCAAACCAACAACCTCCTTCCTAGTCTAGTCTCCATGACCAACTATATCCTCACCCACAATTACTTCTCCTTTGAAGGCATTACCCACAAACAAATCTGCGGTATGGCTATGGGCACCCGCATGGCACCATCCTATGCTAACCTATTCATGGGCCATCTAGAGGAATCCTTCCTAAAAACACAGAATCCTAAACCCCTCACCTGGTTCAGATTCACTGGTGACATCTTTGCTATCTGGATTGAAGGCGAGGACACCTTATTCACATTCCTCCAGAACCTCAACAACTTTTCCCCCATTTGCTTCACTTGGTCCTACTCAACCCAACAAGCCACCTCCGTAGATGTTGACCTTCACCTCAGAAATGGCTACATCAGTACCTCTGTCCATATCAAACCTACTAACCACCAGCAATACCTCCACTTCGACAGCTGCCACTGATTCCATAGCAAGAAGTCCCTTCCGTACAGACCAGCCACCCGTGGTCGTCGCATCTGCAGTGATGAGCAGTTCCTCTCAAAATATACTGAGGGTCTCACTGATGCCTTCACTGACCGCAATTATCCTCCCATTCTTGTACAAAAACAAATCTCCCGTGCCTTATCTTTCCAGTCTCCCAAAATCCCACAGAGGAGCATTCCCCTTGTAACTCAGTACCATTCGGGACTGGAGCAACTGAATTACATTCTCTGCCAGGGTTTCGATTACCTCTAGTCGTGTCCTGAAATGAGAAATGTCCTGCCCACTATCCTTCCCATCCCTCCTACCGTGGTATTCCGCCGTCCACCGAACCTACACAATATACTCGCCCATCCTTACAGAACCCCTGCTCCCAATCCCTTACCTCATGGGTCATACCCCTGTAATAGACCTAGATGCAAGACCTACATCTACATCTACATTTATACTCCGCAAGCCACCCAACGGTGTGTGGCAGAGGGCACTTTACATGCCACTGTCATTACCTCCCTTTCCTGTTCCAGTCGCATATTGTTCATGGGAAGAAGGACTGCCAGAAAGCCTCCGTGTGCACTCAAATCTCTCTAATTTTACATTCGTGATCTCCTCAGATGGTATAAGTAGGGGGAAGCAATATATTCGATACCTCATCCAGAAATGCACCCTCTCTGAACCTGGACACCAAGCTATACCGCGATGCAGAGCACCTCTCTTGCAGAGTCTGCCACTTGAGTTTGCTAAACATCTCCGTAACGCTATCACGCTTACCAAATAACCCTGTAACGAAACATGCCGCTCTTCTCTGGATCTTCTCTATCTCCTCTATCAACCCGACCTGGTACGGATCCCACACTGATGAGCAACGCTCAAGTATAGTTCGAACGAGTGTTTTATAAGCCAACTCCTTTGTTGATGGACTACATTTTCTAAGGACTATCCCAATGAATCTCAACCTGGAACCCGCCTTACCAACAATTAATTTTATATGATAATTCCACTTCAGATCGTTCCGTACGCATACTCTCAGATATTTTACAGAAGTAACTGCTACCAGTGTTTGTTCCGCTATCATATAATGATACAATAAAGGATCCTTCTTTCTATGTATTCGCAATACATTACCTGTCTCATACATCCTCCTACCACCACCTACTCCAGTCCAGTCACTAACATCACCCATCCCATCAAAGGCAGGCTACCTGTGAAACCAGTGATGTGATTTACAAGCTACGCTGCAACCACTGTGCTGCATTCTATGTAGGCATGATAACCAACAAGCTGTCTGTCCACATGAACGGCCACTGACAAACTGTCACCAAAAAGCAAATGGACCACCCTGTTGCTGAACACGCTGCCAAACATGATATCCCTCATCTCAATGACTGCTACACAGCCTGTGCCATATGGATCCTTCCCACCAACACCAGCTTTTCTGAATTGTGGAGGTGGGAACTTTCCCTGCAATACATCCTACATTCCTGTAACCCTCCTGGCCTCAACCTTCGTTAGTCACTGTCCTCACCCATCCAGCCCCCTCCATGTTCCCATTCCAACACTACACAGCCGTCATTTCACCGCCACACCCAGTCTTTTAATTTCTTTTTATTTCTCTCCTTTCTGCTACTTACCCCCTCCCCTTTCCACACCTCCTCTCTTGCCCTCCATCTAAACTGCAACAATTCACTGTCCACCACTCCCACCATACTATCCCTCCCCCTCCCCGCCCCAGCCTCCTCCTTACCCCCACCCAATCACCACTCCCATCATGACTGGTGCTGCTGCTCGCAGTGTGGTTTCAGCTCTCTGAGACTGCAGACATGTGTGTGTGTGTGTGTGTGTGTGTAGTGTGTGTGTGTGTGTGGGCACGCGCATGCGTATGTGTGTCTACTGCTGACAAAGGCCTTATGGCCGACAGCTATAATTGTGTGAATCTTTTTTGTGTGCCTATCGTGACTCAGCATCCCCACTATATGGTGAGTAGCAACTTTCCTTCTCTGGTATTGTTACATTCCATCCTGGATTTTCCATTGTTTGGTAGGATTTATTTGCATGTTATTCTGCTGCAAGGTACCAGGAAGTTAGTCTGGGTAAATGTGGGACTGCAATAACCTGTTAATGCATTGTGTTTAGTAGAATCATGGGCAGAAAATGATGTATTAGACTAATCTCGTTACTTTGTAAGGAGAAGCATAGTACTCATATTGGAGGACTTGGACAGGAAAACAGTGCCTGTTAATTTACGTAGTTTGATACTTATGGGAGTACAGCTCACCAAAGGAATTTTGGAAGTCCTCGATGATGTGGTTAGCGATCCAGTGTGTGCACCAGGGTAGTGTGCAAACCACTGACAAAACTGCATTGTTATAGGAAGCTGGAGCATCTTGGAGGTACGGACAGATTGGAAATGGAGAAATTATTGTTTGAAGCTGATTATTTGTTTTTTCCTTGAGGGCCATTCATATACCACAATGTTTGCAATCAGTATTGGAAGAATTCACTGACCAACAGCTAGCAGATGAGGTAACAGAGAAAAGTGCTAGTCCATGGAGAGCAGCGGTGATAATTGTGCTGAAAAAGTCACTACATGGGAGCAAAAGATATAGACTCTCTTGTGACTACAGACATCTTAACAGCTAAATCATAATTGATGCATGTCCAGTCCCAGACATCACTGAAACTATTGACAGTTTGTGGCAGTGTAAGTACTCCTCTACCTTAGATCAGAGGAGTGGGTACCATCAGGTAGAGGTATACCCAGAGGTCTGTCCGAAAACAGCTTTCTCGGACCCAGTGGCCATTTGCAGTAGCTTAGGGTGCTGTATGGGTTAAAAAATGCTCCAGCAACTTTTTGGTGCTTGCTGGACGGAGTGCTGTGGGGACTGAAACCTCACTAGAGCACGGTATACTTAGATGATATAACTGTTTTTGCAAAGGATATGGCAGAGCATACACAATGTTTGTGAGAGGTTTTTAGAAGATTATGAGCAGCAGTTTTAATATTAAGCATGGAAAAATGTCACTTTGAATTGGAAGAAGTTGCATATTTAGGGCACATTATTAGCAGCAAAAGGTCAAGACGAAACTAAGTTTGATGCAGGCAGTCTGGGAATTTAAGATTCCTAATAGTACCAAGGAGTTATAATCTTTTTCAGGGTGAGGGAATTACAATGCAAAATTCATAAAAGGCCTTGCAGATATCAAGGGACCACTTGTACGTCTGTTAAAAAGGTGGGGGGGGGGGGGGGGGGGGGGGTAACATTTGAATGAACAGAGGAATGCCAAGACACATTCGAGGAGTTAAAGAGAGCATTGACATCAGGACTAGTACTAATTTTTCTGGACTACAAGAAAGAGTTCATCTTGTAAACCAACACTTTTAGCCAACCATCATAGGGTGTGTTCTCAGTCCAGTAGTAAATCATCTTGTAGCATATGCCTCTAGGCCAGGGGCGGGCAGGAATCCTGCACGTGTGCAGTGCACTTGCATGCGTGCAATTAACAGGTGTTCTGCGTGCACACAGGGGCAAGCTGGCTACCCACTTCTCTCCCCTCCCTATCATACCTTCTGTCCGCTCCTTCCTCTGAATTAGTTTTGTTTCCTAGCTTGCTTTATTTAATGAAGGAATAAGGTTAGTAGGAGTGTTTGAAAGAATTCATGGTTTGAAAGAGTGCCTATTAGCTACGATATGTTTTATTTAATGATCACAGGTGGAGTTTACAATACGTTTAATTTCTGGAAGACATTTGACAAATTAGCTGATTTTCTCCTTGCAAACTTGTGTTCAATGCATTCATGTGTCCGGTAATGTCCACTAAAAATGCAAGGTCGGCAACCCACTCTGGATCTTCTAACTTGGGATCGTACCTTCCTTTGTCTTTTAAAAACTGATTTATTGGTATTCTCAGCTCAAAAAATCTTTCAAGTACATTACTGCGGCTAAGCCAGTGGCCTTCACTGAGGTATGGTATGTCATCGTACTCTTCCCCAATTTCAGCTAAATATGTGTGAAACTGTCTATGCGGTAGCCCTTGGGGTCTCAAATAATTAACTGCCCGAATAACCAGTTTTGCTGCTTTTGCACAGAGTACTTCTTTGTGCAAAATGCAGAGGATGCTGTACAATGATTCTTCTGTACGCTGATGCTTTTTTCTTAGTAATCCAACAAATCCCCTTTGTTCCCCTTTCATTGTAGGTGCTCTATCTGTTGTCACTGACACCAAACATTCCCAGTGCAAGCCAGCTGAATCGACAGCTTCTTCAACGACTTTTAGGATGTCTGCATCGGTGGCCGTGCTTTTTAAAGATATCATATCTACAAAATCCTCTGTTATGTGCAGAGCAGTGTCCACGCTGGACATAAATCACTAATTTCCAGGTGCCTGAAATATCTGTTGACTCATCAAGTGCGATGGAAAATCAAATAAACTCCCGCACTGCACTCATTAATTGACTGTAAACGTCACCTGCCATGGCACTTATACGACGACTTACAGTCCGCCGAGAAAGAGAGATAGCTCGAAACTGATTTGCATTCAGTGGGGAAAAAAAAAAATCTAAATGGTTCAAATGGCTCTGAGCACTATGGGAGTCAACTTCTGAGGTCATCAACCACCAAGAACTTAAACCTAACTAACCTAAGGACATCACACACATCCATGCCCGAGGCAGGATTCGAACCTGTGACCGTAGCGGTCACGTGGTTCCAGACTGTAGCGCCTAGAACTGCTCGGCCACCCTGGCCGGTTGTGCTCCGTAAAATGTTAAATCAGTTAGATGAGAGACATGACGAAAGAAACTCGCAGATCTCTTGTGACAACAGCAACTTAAGTGAGATTCATCTCGTATCGTCAGATCGCTCTTCTTTAGCTCAGTCAATTTCCCCATCAACTCAGAATCCGACAACAAATTGTACTCGTCCTTGTGAAATTTATTATAATGGTGTTCAATACTAAACTTCCGCTGATGAGTGAGAATTCTGCCACTTATTAAACATTTCGAATTTTCACGTTTTTGCACAATGAAAAAATGATTCTCCCATTCCTTTCTAAAAGAGAGCAAATCTCCACTTCTCCATTTCCTTGATTCACTCTGCATTTTCCGGTTCTTGAAATACAATGTTTACTACGTAGTGGTCGCTTCGCATCAACGTCCGCAGCGTAGCCTGGTACTACACTGCCGCAACCTGCCGGCTGTCGCCACTGCCCCGGTCGACGACTGCACGCGAGCAGCACACGCGCAGTGCTGTGCGCTCATGAGCCGCGTGCAGCGTTTGCCCGCCCCTGCTCTAGGCAGTTGAACAGCATAGAGAAGAACTACTCCACAACAAAACAAGAGATACTTAGTGTGATATATGGAATCACATACTTCCTATGTTATTTGTATGGGAAAAAAATTTGAGTGGTAACAGACCATGCAGCTCTTGAATGGGTGTTGAAGTTTGAGGAGCCTTCTAGTAGGCACTGTGTCTAAGCCAGTTTGATTATGAAGTCATACACAAGCCTGGGAAGACACACATAAACGCAGACAGTTGAAGCCAAAGAGCAGTATTCATACAAACACTGGGTCATGACCTTGCACAAAGCAGCACAATGGGCTGACACTGAATGTAAACAGTATGTACCAGCTGCAATTCATGGTGTGGGATGAGTATGACAATGAGGTTGGGGTTGCAGGTAGCAGTGCCAGCAAAGCTAAAAGAGGAAGTGCTGAATGAAGCATGTGACAATGTATTGTCAGGACATGGGGGCTGTAGAACAGTGAATAGGTGAGTAGCAGACGGCTACTGGTGGAAATATAGGAAAGTAGTTGTGAACTGGCACATAGAGGGATGTGTACAATGCACACAAAGAGCAGATACGAACCATAATTTAATACCTATGGCAGAAGTTACCAGTAGCAACGGGACCTTCTAATATGATCAGGTTGGACATCCTCAAGCCTTCTAACTGGAATCCAGCTGGAAATCAGTCTGTGTTATCTATGACTGATCACTTTTCTAGATATGTGGAAATGATCACAGTACCTAACGAACGAGCAGCAACAACAGCGCAAGCATGTCAACAGCTGGGTGCTCAGATGTGGAGTGCCATAAACTGTGACCATTGATCAGAGGACAAACTTCATGTTAGATTTGCTAAAGGTTAGAAAGTAAAGAATAAGTCCACTGCATCCTCAGGTTAATAGTAGGACGGAGAGGGTACATCATAGAATTGGAAGGAGGTTAAGTCATTATGGTAACACACTTCACAATGATTGGCACATGTACTTTTCCTTTGTTGTAAGCACTTATAATTCAAAAGTCCATTCTGTGGCAGAGTTACCACCATATGAGGTAGTTTACTGCACATGCTGTCATCATTTGACAAAATAAGGTAAAGACTTGGCAAGGACAGGGAGTTCATCAAGGATTTTGCTAAAACAGTGAGGGAGACCTGGAAGCATGTTCAGGTAGCAAATACCTGAGCCCTAGAACACCAAGAGTGATTCAAAAACTGTGTGGGCAGATTACCACAGTATAAAGATGGTCTGTGGGTAATGTTATTGAACCTGTATGCTATGGAAAGTAAGACAAGAAATTTGTAACTCATTATCAAGAGCCATATAATGTAGTTGAAACAACCTAGCTGCTAAATGTCAGGCTTCAATTACCAACTTGTGCAACTGTTCAAAAAATTGTTCAAATGGCTCTGAGCACTGTGGGACGTAACACGTGAGGTCATCAGTCCCTAGAACTTAGAATTACTTAAACCTAACAAATCTAAGGGCATCACACACATCCATGCCCGAGGCAGGATTCGAACCTGCGACCGAAGCAGTAGTGCAGTTCCAGACTGAAGCGCCTAGAACTGCTCGGCCACAGTGGCCGGCTGTACAACTGTTGTTCATGTTGGATGCCTGAAGCCATTTCAAGGCGCTCCAGATGTGTTGATGCAAGTGTCTTCATCCACTGAGGGTAAAGCTGTGGGTAGTAGGTAGAAGAGGAAGCACAGAAACTTTGGATGACCTGTACATGAGATTCCGTGTGGATTAAGGCCACATTTGTGTTAGAATGTATGTGTTATTTAGAAGCATAAGCATATCATTCGAGGATAGAAAAAATGAACTTATATCACATTATATGTAGTGTTACACTTCTATGTTTGTTTGTGTGTAAGCTAGGCACTTTAGGGTTGAGTTTTTTCTTTTGTACATACATGAGAGGGCAGACCTTTCAAGAGGGGTGGGGGGTTGAGGGTGGGGATTGTGGTGATGGAGGAGGTGGGGGTGTGGGGATGGGGGGGGGGGGGGGGGGAGAGCACTCCCTGTTCCCAGGTTGCCATGGGTCAAAGTAAAGATGAGGGGAGTCCTTATCTTGGCAGTATTGCACCTTTTCACCAGCAGTGGAATGGGGGTGCTGCGGGTACTACCATCAGAAACTGGAGTACTTTCCACAAGGTGAGAGGATGTAGTACTCCCAAGCAATCGTTGGGCACTGAAGCTGACTCTGAATGCGTAATGACGTGAGCCATTAGAAAAATGTGTTTATAGAATTACAGAGGGAGATGAAACAAAAAGATGTGCTGAAGGGAATAAGGAGTGAGTATGGTAAGATGCACCAATCATATGAGCAAGTGCAGCGGCAAATGCAGCAGATAGTGGATGTAGTGCCACACACATACAGTGAGGTTGGTTAGAAGCAGGGGTAGGTTATCGAAAATGGTTTTCAAGTCTGGGGATGCCGTAGACATCCGGGAACTGAATCGTATGATAAAGAGAGTGTAAGTGATGTAGAAAGGAGGAATAAGGCCGCCACAAAATGCCACACTACACATTTAACCAGTTTGAAACACGGGATATTGAACAAACCGTGGGTATTACGAAGGTTAGCAATGGATATAACGCACCTGTTAAAAACGACAGTAAATACTGTCAACTTGGAACTGGAACTTATACCGGCTTAAATGTATACTTTGGATAGGAGAATGGCAGTAGCAAGAGTGTTGCAATTTTTAGCTGATAACATTTGGAATTGCAAAGGAGTGAAATAATTAGTAACAGTGCAGACTGTGATGTAACAAGGCAGACCTTCCACCTGTCCGTCTCTGTTACAGGGTAAACCAAGTTGAACATTATGCACCTCTAGTTGTAATGGCTACAGAAGCCACTAGTGATCCTTCTAGTGAGAAATATGACCTACCTGAATGAAATGTTGGATTCTAACCTAGTCCTATCCTTGAACTCGTTAACAGGCTCACAAGATGGGACGAGTGTCTGTAGAGCAAATGGCTCTCTCATATACAGCAATTTTGGGAGACACATCACGATCAAGACCATAAGCGTCACAACTACAGGCACCACATTAGTGTTACTCTATTTTGTTCAGCCTTTGTCTACCTTAGCCAGAGGGCCACTTGTCAATGCGATTCCCCAGTACATCAGATACACTATGTGATCAAAAGTATCCGGACACCCCCACAAACATACTTTTTCATATTAGGTGCATTGTGCTGCTACCTACTGCCAGGTATTCCATATCAGCGACTCAGTAGTCATTAGACATTGTGAGAGAGCAGAATGGGGTGCTCCACGGAACTCACGGACTTCAAAAGCGGTCAGGTGATTGGGTGTCACTTGTGTCATACGTCTGTACGTGAGGTTTCCACACTCCTAAACATCCCTGGGTCCACTATTTCTGATGTGGTAGTGAAGTGGAAATGTGAAGGGGCACCTACAGCACAAAAGCGCACAGGCTGACCTTGTCTGTTCACTGACAGAGACCGCCGAGAGTTGAAGAGGGTCGTAATGTGTAATAGGTAGACATCTGTCCAGACCATCACACAGGAATTCCAAAAAGCATCAAGATCCACTGCAAGTACTATGACAGTTAGGCGGGAGGTGAGAAAACTTGGACTTCATGGTCGAGCAGCTGCTAATAAGCCACACATCATGCCGGTAAACGTCAAACGACACCTCGCTGGGTGTAAGGAGCGTAAACATTGGATGATTGAACAGTGGAAAAACCTTGTGTGGAGTGACGAATCACGGTACACAATGTGGCGATCCGATAGCAGGGTGTGGGTCTGGCGAATACCCGGTGAACATCATCTGCCAGCGTGTGTAGCACCAAGCCTAAAATTTGGAGGCAGTGGTGTTATGGTGTGGTCATGTTTTTCATGAAGGGGGCTTGCACCCCTTGTCGTTTTGTGTGGCACTATTGGACCACAGGCCTACATTGATGTTTTAAGCTCCTTCTTGCTTCCCACTGTTGAAGAGAAATTCAGGGATGGTGACTGCATCTTTCAACACAATCGAGCACCTGTTCATAATGCACAGCTTGTGGTGGAGTAGTTACATGACAATAACATTTTTGTAATGGACTGGCCTGCACAGAGCCCTGACCTCAATCCTATAGAACACCTTTGGGATGTTTCGGAACGCTGACTTCACTGACCGACATTGATACCTCTCCTCAGTGCAGCACTCCATGAAGAATGGGCTGCCATTCCCAAAGAACTATCCATCACCTGACTGAATGTATGCCTGCGAGAGTGGAAGCTGTCATCAAGGATAAGGGTGGGCCAGTACCATACTGAATTCCGGCATTACCGGTGGAGGGTGCCACGAACTTGTAAGTAATTTTCAGCCAGGAGTCCGGATACTTTTGATGACATAGTGTACTGCTGAACTGGTTAACTGTTCATACATGGAAAGACATGAGAGGTGCAAAAATCTAGATATAGCAATAAGAGAGATGTATTGTAGTGTATAATTAATTGCAAGTCGAAAGACAATGAACCTTGAGTGGTGTTGAAATGAGCATTGTTACTTACAGTACAAGATATTCATGTAAATATTTTTTAAATTTTTTGTAGAGGTTAATGTTTACGTGGAAACTCAAATGAGAATTGAGTTTTTATTTCGTAGCCCAAGGATGGATGAATGAGCCAATGGGCTGAGAATTGTTGAGGGAATGCATTCCACTTTCAGAGCTTTGTTGCTTAGTGTATGAGGAAAACTGTAAAAATCTATGTTGTAACGTTATAAGTGAAGTCTTCTCTGTCGGATTGGTTGTGGATTCAGATCTGTGGTCTGGGTTTGCCCAAAGAGGGGATGTATGTAATGCCGTATCTAAATTTTGGGTGTTACTGAATTAAAAGCAGTTCCATTGCAGCTGTGTGTGAGGCAAGCAGGCTAGCACAGCAGCACTGCTGTGTAATTTTACAAGCAAGTGTCTGTTAACTGCAAGGCCTCCGGGCCAAGCTGTACAATTGTGGTGACATTGCAGAAAGTCTGTGCGACTATGGCTGGCCTGCAGAGTATTTCCACCCCATGGAGACAAAAGGGTGTTGCTTTGAATCTGCCGTGAAGCAATTTATCAACACAAGTGTGTTACTAACCACTATAAATACCCTCGGACTCTAGCACAGTTAAGCACAGTCTGGCAGTACCCTCCTTGACATCGGTTCCACACAAGTCCCCATCACACAGGACAGCCAGCAGCTGATGCTGGTATGGGCAGCCAGCAGCTGACGCTCGTCTGGGAAGCCAGCTCTACCAGACTAGCTCACAGTGCTAAATCTGCACCCTTGGACTTAGAAGAACACAACAGATGAGCTGTCCCTGAGGCTCCAGGCAACATCAAACTTCTGTCTTGGAGGGCTGAGGTTCACAGTCAGGGTGGTACTACCATCATCCTTCCGCTCCAGCGTCAGCTTATAACCTGGTAGCAGTGAACACCTATGAGTATTCAGTGGATGCATATGTTATTGGCACTGCTTGTTCAGGGCTATGTAGTGGAAACTTATGCACATTGTGCTGAGTGGAGTAAACAATGCCAGCAAAGCAGGAATAGGACATCAAATGGCCATCCCGCCACCGTGACCTTTCGACATCATAAGCACTTCTGGTGAACACGCTTTCGCCTGCAGAGAGTGTATCCAGAGGCATCACAGCACGCTGATGATGTAACTCTAGATGAAATAAAATATGCTGTGTCTTGCAGCAGAATTTTCCTAGTGAAACTGGCCAGCATCACCACCTCCATAGCTCGCCAATCCGCCAACTCCACACCGCAGTGGCCCCACTCATCCCCATTCGCTATAGTATGTTTTTTGCTGTTTTATGTTTTAATATTTTCATAAATACTGTATGTTTTAAAGTTTGTTAAATTTTTACATTAACTGAAAGGCAATTTGCTGTTTATTTCTATAGACGGAGTTGCCCTTCCTAACATTGTTGTTATGGTCAACATTGTACTTAAAACTGGTTCTTTGGTAAATATGGTACTTTTCACTATTTTTTTTGTTTTCTCACCTTTTAAATAATATATCTTTTAAAGACTGTTAATTTTTCACATCAGCTGAACGGCATTTTCTTAGATCTGAAGATGCTTGTCAATCAGCTGGAACGTGTTATGTTTTATTGAAATCAAAACTATTAAAAGATTTTAGCAAATAAATCAAATTACTGTAGCTCCGTCACCCGACCACGTTACGTCTTACAAGTAGCTGCTATTTCATTCAGCTAACTCTTCTGAATGTTTTCTGACCAAATTATGATAAACAGTAATTTCACATTAAAAGGAGTTTCACAATATTATGCTACAGCCACTCCCCAGATGTAATGGTAACACATAATTAATACTTTGTGTGTTAATGTGTGTGTATTTTGTTTTGAAGTACAAAATGTCCGTAGTCTGCTAGTCATTGCCAGTTCACAGTTCACAAAGGTGTTTTCATACTAAAATTTCTACACAAAAGGAATTGTTAGAGGATACAGTGTCATTTACTTACAGAGCTTACAAGATTTCTCTTATATTGCAAATGAATTTATTAAACACGGTACTCCGTGTTACTGAATATTAAAACAGTAGGAATACAGACAATGGTTTAGAATTGAACTGCATTGAAAATGTGGCACCTTGTTCATACATTTTTGAGCAAAAATTGCTAACTTAATAAAAGTGAGCAATTATAAAAATATCTGTAACTGGAAAAAGAAATATTAAATCTGAAACCTTTAACAAAACAATAATAATGTGATGAATGGGAACAAAAGATGACTAGCTTTTTGTGTTAATAACTATTTGCTATATGGAAGCTTAACAACTAAACAGTGATGAAAAGGCAGTCACTGAAATGATTGCAGAAATTATACATCAAATGTGACTTCAGTGATGATTTCTTTCATTAAATGGAAATGCTGTACATTAATACTATGGCTGGATGTTTGCATTACAAAAACCTACATCGCCAGTTCAGTAATGGAACAACATACCACCAACTTCTGGTCAAATACATTATAAACATTTTTAGCATTTTAGTATAAAACTAGGTATAAAAATTTATTAACCTTAAATTATAAAATAATAACAATCATATCTTTGTTTACTACTGAACTCCTTTTGCATTTTTTAAAGTCTCATTTTTGTTTTCTGAGCAAGCACTATTCAGTGAACAATATGGCCATGTTGAAAACAACAGGATGCCAGTTTTCTCAAAATTTTGTGTCATTCACTCAACCTTCTTCAATAATTTACAGATTCTTTATTTATATATATAGTATCTCAACTTAAAATAAATTTTTACATAAAAGAAAAGTGACTGTACACAATATTATTTAAAAATGAGAAGAGTACATAGCACTATTGTCCATAATAAAACATCTGTACAACATTAAAATGGAAGCACTATTTGGGTGGAGGAAAGTGCCAACATAATACTAGTTTGGACACAGACCAAATTACAGGTCTAGAGTGTTGATTCAACATGAGGGATTTCCTTCTCATCTGTACAAATGCCACTGCCCGAATCTGAGTCATTGCTATGAGGACTTGAGTAGTTTGCAGCTTCTTGTAGTCTCATCAACATGTTTAACTAAAACAGAAAACATTTTGCGTTAGATCTGACTTTACTCACACTATACAACACACAGCATATTTTATCAGTATACTTACTAAAGGGTCACCCTCTGTATCACTCTGTGTTGAGCTTAGTGATTTAATACTGCTTCCTCCTATGCCACTGCCTTGTTGGATATCATAGCCAACATCTTCAGGGCGAAGCCTATAATAAAACATGGAGAAAGTAAATGAAAAGCTTCTGCACCAGGCATTGTACTGAAGACTGGGTGGATAACATTTTATCGACTTTTTAGCCACGTCAAGTGGTTATATCTCCACAAGATTTGGGCTGAGTGCTCCTTGGCAATTGTCAAGTGAGAATAGAGGCAGTGTGGTTGCTAGCCTCGTCCTTATACAGCCTTTGTACTCTGGCTGTGATGTCACAGATGCTCATTGCATTGCCCTATAAGGCAATGTTTTCACGCCATGTCTGATGTGACCATTTTAAGCTTGGAATTACTGGATTCCACACTGTACAGAGTTGCAAATAACCATCTTTACTGAGGATGTTACAGAAATGTTGATCTCTGTATCTTCTTTTATTAAACTATCCCAGAAAATGCTTGTCCCTGTGATGATAGATGCAATCTGATGCCCATTTTCCAATGCATGTTCAGCTGTCTTCGATTTCTTTGGATAGCATAGCTGCAGACAACTCTCGTGTTCAATCCAATGTTGATCTATCATCATGATATGCCTGAAATAAGACTATCTGAATCATAATGTATTTCATAAACACTGAAAGCTTTGAAGCTTCCATTATCTTTCACATGCCTCATGAGTTGGTGCATTCTAGCTGGAGACCTGAAGATTGACTATTTTATCTGCTTGGGTGCCAAATAATTTCCCCAATTAATAAACCACATAATGGTAAAAATGCAACTTCTGGTCAAATACATTATAAACATTTTAAGCATTTTAGTATAAAACTAGGTATAAAAATTTACTCTGATACTCAGTAATGTTCTGCTTGTGGGTACCTCTTCAAACTGCTTGCAATATTTGTTTATTTTTTTGCCACTCTCATGGAAGATTTTTGATAGGTGGTTCAGTTCTTGTGGTAAATTTTCTACACCAGAGACACCTTCCACTTGAACCAAGACCATCAGAACAGTGCACTTTTGAGAAGGGTCGCTACAGCTGAAAACTTACAGATAGATGTCAAATGAATGGGTTTTCTGTATACATCATGGCTGTGATGCCCACTGGGTTTTTGGCAGACAAAGACATCAAGGAAAAGTAATTTTCCATCTTTTTCAACATCCAGCATGAAATTAATGTGTTCATGAAGCTACTGAGGTGTTCCAAGAAGCCTTCCAGTTATTCACAAACATGCGGCTACACAACAAATGTGTCACTGAGATAGCAGTAAAAACAACTCAGCTTTGTGGGAGCTGTGTCCAAGGTGATATCCTCTAAGTTCTCCAAGAACAGGTTAGCTATGGCTGGAGCTAACAGCCTCCCCATCTCAATACTGCTCATCTGCTCAAAATACTCTGTGCCGTACTAAAAATTAGATGAAGAGAGGGTGTGCTCAAACAGATCCCCCACCATGCCATAAAAGAACTGGGAGAACAGATATCCTGGCATTTACTGGAAACATACATGAATAATGAGACCAGATCAAAGTTGAACATAATATCATAGCCTTCCAAGATGCAGACACTTAATTTGCCTGACAAAAATGTTTTCCCAATTTTTATGTTGTCGATCCATTTATGTTCATGATAGGCTGTAGGTGTATCTTCTTCTGGTGCACCTTTGGCAAGCCATGTAATGTAGTTGGCCTTCAGGAGAAGGTTCTTGATAGCACTGGCTTCCAGTGATCACTCCTTGAGTAGCTTCAATGTCTTCCTTCCTATTCTTGAATTTAAAATGGGTGCAACAGGAGATAGATAAAAATACTGATTTATTTGGCAATGGACAAGCACCAGTGATGTCATGGTCAGTACCATGACTATGTATAGACAAGGACAACAATTACAGAGCAGTCAGTTACCACTTGATAATGGCTAAGGAGCACTTGACATAGCAGACAGCTTGCTACTTTCCCCAATAATATTGCTATGATACAATGCATTAAGACATTATTTGATGAATTATAAAATACAGTACTAGAACAATGGTTTGAACAACCCACCTCAGATAACTAACTATATAAAATTCTTTGTGGTGGTCCACTATGTGGGATTAAAACTAAATTTGACGAATTGACATATTAAATTTACCGACAAACACATGAATTTTTTAATGTACAAAAGAACAGGCTGGAAAAATAATTGGAACACAAATAAATAATAATCTCTGAATTATGAAAGTACCTCAAACATGTAAACCTGATAATATTGTAAATGATGTTTGGGACTTATTACCACACAACCACGAAAAATATTGCAACAGGACTTGTCAGTCAGTAGACACAGGACAGAAAAGGGCAAACTGTTGTTTGACAAAATGCAGTGTGTGAGTCAACATGGCTGGCACCCCACACTTTCAAAAACCTGCACTTATATTGTGTTTGAGGGCTGTAATAACCAAAATGTTATGGAACTGGTATCAGTATGGGAAAACAACCATCAGCACAATTGTGTAGGACAGTGAGTCGCAGACGTTGCAGCAATCGCCATGTTCGAAAAACGCAGCAGCAGTGTGGTGCAGCTGACAATCCAGTATAACAGTGTACAACATTACAACATATTTTCAGTGACCATGCACCACACATTTGTACAGGTCTGTTGCAAATTAACTGAGTCACCTATTGCAAAGAGCATGTCTACTGTACAGCTGATAACCGAAAGATGGTCTGGTAGTCTGACAAATCATTGGTTTCATTGTACTCTTGGGTCAATCATAGAAGCATGCTTCTATAGTCTTAAGATCCATCATCCAATACAGTAGGCCAGAGGCAGCAGTTAAATGGTATCAAACTTGTGTTACTGTCCATAATTTGGAGCTCTGGTGCCAGAACAGGAACACACAGTTACTATTATCTCACAGACTGAATGGACCTGAGAATGTTTCACTTTTTTCAAAGTGGATAGTATATCTTTGGAACAATGGATCTGGTAACTAAATATGTTTTCTACAGGAATGGTTAGAATACCAAAACGTTAATTTATCAACATCTCGAGTGCCCATAAAATTAGATTTGATTCCTATTTAACATCTGTGGGCTTACATGACATATCGGATCTAAGTTTCCCTGCGACATGACAATGAACACAAAGTCAAACTCACCATTCAGTTTGTGGAGTCCACAAAAGTAATATTTGCAAGTTATCATACATATATTATTATCTTGGTCAAATGTGGTCATTCCCTGTTCCATATACTGAAGTAGTAGTTCAACAATCCTGAAGATCCCTTAACGTCTAGGAAAGTAAGCTTACAAAACTAGAAGAAACTAAGCGGAAATTGTTTCCAAAACTGATTTACAAGGACTAAAAATGATTTACTAGAATGGGAAAGTGCTCAGATTTTCATGTCAAGGACTTTGAGAAAATACAATGATGAAAATGGTCTCTGTGCTTTTATTTTTGTATGTCTCAGAACTTCTGTAGTAACCTTCATTTAATCAAGTACAACAGACACCCCTATCAACATAATCTTAAGAAATTTTGATGCAATATTTATTGTACAAATAAATACACACTTGTTAAATTACAGAATCAAAGAGTGACTAGTGGAGGTTTCCAAGTTGATTAAGTTGTTTAACCTTTTGTGTGAACTCGGTATTATGGTAGTCACAGTGATTGTATACTACACTTCCTGATGTGTACAGTGTTATTTTCAGAAGCTTCTTTAAATCACAGATGATGAGATGACGATGCATCAATAAATTCTGAAATCAGAATGTACAATGTATGATTCATCCAAGATTTCTCTGAACATGCAAATGTACATAGGAGAAACAACTACCACATTACCAGAGATCACTACTAAGGCTGAGAAAAATGCACAACGATGGGAGTAAGTCTCATAAGTTGCCTGCACCATTGAAAGTCACTTATCCATTTTGCTGCTATAGACGAGCTCTTTGCATTCTGTACTGAGGCTGCTTTTATTATGGCTGTATTGCTTGGCAAATGCTTGTGCCTGTGTTGAGAGATGGTGTCTCGGCCAATATGAAATACTTATCATCCAATTTTTCGAAAATTATTACATGAAAAATTTGCTTTTTGCACACCTCACAATCTTGTATCTTCAGTAGATAAAGAATTGAATTTCTTTTCATTATCCATCACACTTACTGTGCTGCATGAAATTAAGTAACACAATGCACGACATTTTTCAGAGTTCACAGAGAACGTGGTTAATATTAGATAATACATTGCAGCGAATGAAATGTAGATAAGATATCGAAATTTGATTTAAAACTTAGAGCAGAAGGATATCTCATTTTGTTCTCAAGTTATTGAATTTTATATCAGAAGAACAGTCATGTGCAATGTGCTCATTCATGACCTCGAGCATCATGAATAGTGATCATAACAATCGACGTGTTTCATAAATGATTCAAGATATCGAAATGAGGTTTTCTGCAGAGGATAGCACACAATGAGGCACATATACTGTATGATACATATTCGAAACTTTTTTATTCAATGGCATATGGAAGTAACACATCTGCAGGAGAGAGGGGTCGGTGGCCTAAGATGCATTCAGATGTCTATAGCATTGTACGAAAATCCAAGTGCCATGCATACACAGGGTGTTATAAAAAGGTACGGCCAAACTCTCAGGAAACATTCCTCACACACAAATAAAGAAAAGATGTTATGTGGACATGTGTCCGGAAACGCTTAATTTCCATGTTAGAGCTCATTTTAGTTTCGTCAGTATGTACTGTACTTCCTCGATTCACCGCCAGTTGGCCCATTTGAAGGAAGGTAATGTTGACTTCGGTGCTTGTGTTGACATGCGACTCATTGCTCTACAGTACTAGCATCAAGCACATCAGTACGTAGCATCAACAGGTTAGTGTTCATCACGAACGTGGTTTTTGCAGTCAGTGCAATGTTTACAAATGCGGAGTTGGCAGATGCCCATTTAATGTATGGATTAGCATGAGGCAATAGCCGTAGCGTGGTACGTTTGTATCGAGACAGATTTCCAGAACGAAGGTGTCCCGACAGGAAGACGTTCGAAGCAATTGATCGGCGTCTTAGGGAGCACGGAACATTCCAGCCTATGACTCGCGACTGGGGAAGACCTAGAACGACGAGGACACCTGCAATGGACGAGGCAATTCTTCGTACAATTGACGATAACCCTAATGTCAGCGTCAGAGAAGTTGCTGCTGTACAAGGTAACGTTGACCACGTCACTGTATGGAGAGTGCTACGGGAGAACCAGTTGTTTCCATACCATGTACAGCGTGTGCAAGCACTATCAGCAGCTGATTGGCCTCCATGGGTACACTTCTGCGAATGGTTCATCCAACAATGTGTCAATCCTCATTTCAGTGCAAATGTTCTCTTTACGGATGAGGCTTCATTCCAACGTGATCAAATTGTAAATTTTCACAATCAACATGTATCGGCTGGCGAGAATCCGCACGCAATTGTGCAACCATGTCATCGACACAGATTTTCTGTGAATGTTTGGGCAGGCACTGTTGGTGATGTCTTGATTGTGCCCCATGTTCTTCCACCTACGCTCAATGGAGCACGTTATCATGATTTCATACGGGATACCCTACCTGTGCTGCTAGAACATGTGCCTTAACAAGTACGACACAACATGTGGTTCATGCATGATGGAGCTCCTGCACATTTCAGTCGAAGTGTTCGTACGCTTCTCAACAACAGATTCGGTGACCGATGAATTGGTAGAGGCGGACCAATTCCATGGCCTCCACGCTCTCCTGACCTCAACCCTCTTGACTTTCATTTATGGGGTCATTTGAAAGCTCTTGTCTACGCAACCCCGGTACCCAATGTAGAGACTCTTCGTGCTCGTATTGTGGACGGTTGTGATACAATACGCCATTCTCCAGGGCTGCATCAGCGCATCAGGGATTCTATGCGACGGAGGATGGATGCATGTATTCTCGCTAACGGAGGACATTCTGAACATTTCCTGTAACAAAGTGTTTGAAGTCACGTTGGTACGTTCTGTTGCTGTGTGTTTCCATTCCATGATTAATGTGATTTGAAGAGAAGTAATAAAATGAGCTCTAACATGGAAAGTAAGCGTTTCCGGACACATGTCCACATAACATATTTTTTTTTCTTCGTGTGTGAGGAATGTTTCCTGAAAGTTTGGCCGTACCTTTTTGTAACACCCTGTATACGTCAACAACACCTGGGGAATGGCATGGCAAGACGTGTATACATCCCCACAATAGTGAAAGGGTTAATTCAATGAGCTGAGTGGATGAGCTCCACAAATTTCGAAGAACAATTAATCTGTGTCTAAAACAAACAGCATTTTATACAAGAACTTCAGTCTTGGTTCTTATGAGGGCCTCCTGTGTGTTTCACTGAGAGAGCTACTATGTCTGACACTAAGTTAAAAGCCACCTGACTGACCTCTCAGTGATAGAATGTCTGAAAATATTCATATTGTGAGGAACCAGAAAAGCAAATTCGAGGACATTCTATAAGGAAATACATCACTGGCCCTGGGATTTCTGATCGAAGTACAAGAACAGTGCTACACCAGTAACTTGTGTTACATACACACGAAATGTTGCCAAGTCATGAAATAACCAAGTAAGGGGTGGAGATAGGGCTGGGATGGGGGGTAGGGAGGGGAGGGGAGGAGAGGATGTGGTGGCGAGGGGAGGGGAGGAAGTGTTCAGTTAGTTAATTTAATGAGAAGATGGATTTTCGTTCGTGAGGCTTCAGAAACAAAAATTTTAGTACAGGACAGTAATAATATACACTCCTGGAAATGGAAAAAAGAACACATTGACACCGGTGTGTCAGACCCACCATACTTGCTCCGGACACTGCGAGAGGACTGTACAAGCAATGATCACACGCACGGCACAGCGGACACACCAGGAACCGCGCTGTTGGCCGTCGAATGGCGCTAGCTGCGCAGCATTTGTGCACCGCCGCCGTCAGTGTCAGCCAGTTTGCCGTGGCATACGGAGCTCCATCGCAGTCTTTAACACTGGTAGCATGCCGCGACAGTGTGGACGTGAACCGTATGTGCAGTTGACGGACTTTGAGCGAGGGCGTATAGTGGGCATGCGGGAGGCCGGGTGGACGTACCGCCGAATTGCTCAACACGTGGGGCGTGAGGTCTCCACAGTACATCGATGTTGTCGCCAGTGGTCGGCGGAAGGTGCACGTGCCCGTCGACCTGGGACCGGACCGCAGCGACGCACGGATGCACGCCAAGACCGTAGGATCCTACGCAGTGCCGTAGGGGACCGCACCGCCACTTCCCAGCAAATTAGGGACAATGTTGCTCCTGGGGTATCGGCGAGGACCATTCGCAACCGTCTCCATGAAGCTGGGCTACGGTCCCGCACACCGTTAGGTCGTCTTCCGCTCACGCCCCAACATCGTGCAGCCCGCCTCCAGTGGTGTCGCGACAGGCGTGAATGGAGGGACGAATGGAGACGTGTCGTCTTCAGCGATGAGAGTCACTTCTGCCTTGGTGCCAATGATGGTCGTATGCGTGTTTGGCGCCGTGCAGGTGAGCGCCACAATCAGGACTGCATACGACCGACGCACACAGGGCCAACACCCGGCATCATGGTGTGGGGAGCGATCTCCTACACTGGCCGTACACCACTGGTGATCGTCGAGGGGACACTGAATAGTGCACGGTACATCCAAACCGTCATCGAACCCATCGTTCTACCATTCCTAGACCGGCAAGGGAACTTGCTGTTCCAACAGGACAATGCACGTCCGCATGTATCCCGTGCCACCCAACGTGCTCTAGAAGGTGTAAGTCAACTACCCTGGCCAGCAAGATCTCCGGATCTGTCCCCCATTGAGCATGTTTGGGACTGGATGAAGCATCGTCTCACGTGGTCTGCACGTCCAGCACGAACGCTGGTCCAACTGAGGCGCCAGGTGGAAATGGCATGGCAAGCCGTTCCACAGGACTACATCCAGCATCTCTACGATCATCTCCATGGGAGAATAGCAGCCTGCATTGCTGCGAAAGGTGGATATACACTGTACTAGTGCCGACATTGTGCATGCTCTGTTGCCTGTGTCTATGTGCCTGTGGTTCTGTCAGTGTGATCATGTGATGTATCTGACCCCAGGAATGTGTCAATAAAGTTTCCCCTTCCTGGGACAATGAATTCACGGTGTTCTTATTTCAATTTCCAGGAGTGTATAACACTACAAATGCCTGTTGCATTGCCCAAATATAACTGTCTGGTCTGCTATATCTGAATTTGGGAAGCGTTGGATCCATACTTTTTGTGGGCTAAGTATGTTAGTAACCATGACTTTGAACTGAAATTATGATACATTAAAGAAGTATCTGAGAGGCAAATTGGCAGAACTTTATGAGACTATGCAATTGCGAAGATGATAGAGAGGGAGTTTATGTATATTCTCATCGAGAAAAATGATCTATAATCTTGCATTATGACACTGATTGGCACACACTGTTATCTGCTTTGATTCCACGTGATTTCTCTCCAGAGGTACCTAAAAGCTAAGATTTGTATATTTTTCTGGAAAGACTGAATAATTAAGGAAAATACCAGATGTTCCTTTTATTTATAAAATAATTGCTTTCCTAGTTTTCTTTGTTTGATATAATCCTTCAAAAAGTTGGAGGTATTTCTCCAACATGCACTACACTGATAGATCCATAGACCTGATATATGGTTTTGGGCTTTAATATTCTTCTGTCCTCTCCCAGTCCCTCCCTTCCTAGGGCACCCAAGACAATCAAAGCTCAAAATATTTATTTTCAACAAACTAAACATTGCAAAGAATCAACTAGTCCTGAAAAACACATAGTAGTATAGTTTCTAACACCATACCTCAGCAGTGCTTCAGGCCCACCCTGGACTATGTCTCCTGTCCAGGGATATGTCTGGCAGATGAAGTGAGCTGGATCTTCCCAAGCAGCTCTCCTTCCATAAAGCTGTAGTCCTTCACGGACAGCCTCTAACAAGTATGGCACCACAGAATAGTTCCAAAGATCAGTGAACCACACCTGAGATCCAGTTACATTGCTAGGGCATGAAAGGAAGAGCCGTGGTCCTGTGAATAAATGAAATGCCATTCTCTAACAAATCCACACCATGAAAAACTGTCTATTACGACAGAACTGGTCAAAAAGTAATGGGATGCCTCCTTTCTCTTTGCTGCAACAGATATCCAAATACCCTTATGATACCACCCCAACCCTACCCAAGTCATATTTGTGTTTATTATGAATTACTATGAAGAACACACATTTTACAGCTCAGTAAGCAAATTTCTCAACATACCATCTCCTTGTTTGTCATTTAACACTACTTCTTAAATGTACATGGTGACTCAATGTATATTTTTCATTCAGTACATTCAATTTCCACTGCCACAGAGAAACACATCATGATGAGTAACAAGACAGACTGATCAACTGCATTCGAGTTCGTCTACTGTGATTAAGCATTTGTGACTGCCATAGACATTGCAAAACAACGAAGTTAGCTTTATATGAACAAATGGCCTCATTTGACATATCATCTGTAAAGATTTGCCTTACTGTAAGATAATGTGTTACTCTGTGAATGCATTACTGATTCCATTAAATACCCAAAAATCTCAAGAAAGATGTGAGAACAACTAATATCTGCCAAATGTTTTATTACAGCACTTAAGTTTCCCTCATACTCCGAACAAAAATTTTTGTTAAATATCCATGTAGAGTAATGATGCATGAATGACTATACTGGCAGCGGAAAGAGTGGTTTAGTATTACAATAATTTGTGGTAGCTTTGCTGCCACAACACTGCCATCACTTGTCAATGTTCGTGAGAACGCAACGTAAACTGTCCATACAGCACTACATAATTTATTGACATTCACAGTATTAAAATTACATTTTCATACATAACCATACTTTTAAATCTGTTCGCATACGGCTGATTTCTGAAATAATCCAGTTTTTAAATCGCAAACACGGAAAAACGAGAAGAGGAGCTTCAAACCTTAGTAAAATGAGTATCACTGAAGATAGATATAAATGTTGTGTTGTCGTGGTCTTTAGTCCAAAGACTGGTTTGATGCACCTCCCCATGCTGATATACCCTGTGCAAGCTGCTTCATCTCTGCTTAACTACTGGAACCTACCTTCATTTGAACCCACTTAATGTAATCAAACCTTGATCTCCTTTTATAATTTTTAATGTTATCACTTTTCATATTGCATAAACCACAATGGTGCAAGAAGGCACACAGAATACCACCATACAAGTATACACATATTGAATATTAGTTACCACAAACCAACCAAATAAAGAGGAAATTAAACGACAAAATATTTTGAATACTAGTGACACAAACATAAGAGCCCATGACAAAAATCATTAAGTTATTTTAAAATCTATGAATGAGGCACATTTTACACTACAAAAAGATTATTAAAAGCTGAACTTACCTATCGTAACATCTGATGAACTGTGTGTTTCAAGAAACTTATTTAAATGTTGCCATACTTTTGGAATCCATTCCAAGATGCGAGTCAAGTCATTATTTCTGACACCTTCATGTACTTCAACTTCCAGTAATCGTCTACGCAAGTAACGCCCCAAGAATCCCTTAACAGGTTCCATGTGGTTTGCACATAACACCCATCTGTAAAAATGGAAATTGATTAAACCAAACCTAAATCATAGCACAGCCATATGCAAAAACATTAAAATGAATGGAATTATGGGAACACAAATCATAATGATGATGTTATCAAATGCGATCCAGTTTTTTTAAGATGACAGACCAGTTGAAATGCAATGATCATTGAAAAGAGATATATAAATCTTAACTCAGGGCAGGTTAGTTGCTGATGTTACAATAACTCTTAATATCATGTTCTACTCAGCAAGCCTACCTTTGCCTACATCATTTTCAAAAATGTGCAACTATTCAGATGCCATACAAAACTATAGGTCTGTTTACAATGATAGCACTGCAGCAACCTATTCAGAGAATTAGTCACACTCATTCCCCAGTTCTGTCTGAAATGTCATTATTCGGATAAAAAATTTATTGGAAGTCATTGCAGATATTATTGCTCAATGGCTTCATCCCTGAAGCTATCTACCAATCAACATTATGCAAACATGTATCTGACATGCATACCTCATTTTCAGAAACACTGCCACCATTATTTCACTGGGAAAAGTTGGACTTGTTTGTTCCTAAGATCACTATACTTATAGCATATTCCTAAGATCACTATACTTATAGCATATTAACTCCCTAACCTAAAAATACCAAAATAAGTCAGCCTTCTTGCTGTTGTCAGTTTATCATCTGATGGCTTGGTAGCTCAGTGGTGAAGTGGTGGACTATGTATCGAAAGGTCTTGGGTTCGACCCTCAGTCAGTTCTAGGATTTTTACCCATCACTTTTCATTTCCTTCGCCTCTGTCAATGTTTGTTAACATAAAAATGCCAAGTCGGACTGTGGTTCAGAATCCACATAAAAATAAAGGTCCCCATATATCTGGCTGGGAAAATCAGTTCGAAGGTCAGAAAAAGACAAAGCCATCATACCATCTCTACAAGGACCATGTCTAATAAAGAACTGTGGGGTTAAAACCAATCATTGGGTTAATGGCAGCATCACAATTTTTTTTTTAAATTTATTTTCACAGAAAAGTATTCCTTGCTGGAAAAGAGAGAAGTATGACACAATTTTATACGATAAAAATAGTGTGTGAGGGCAAATATATACTTTCACTATTCAGTTATACTGGGTTAAAATGAAAAATATATTTTAAATAATGTAACTTTTTTTCAGTACTTAATTACCTGAACTAACAAAAAGTATGTATAAAACAGATGTCTATCATTGCTGGGATACTCAGTCTGCAGTATTCTCTTGATATCACATGTTACTGTTGACAAATATGTCTGCTTGTGTCTGTAAATGTGCAGATGGATATGAGTGCGTGCGCGCGAGTGTATACCTGTTCTTTTTTCCCCCCTAAGGTAAGTCTTTCCGCTCCCGGGATTGGAATGACTCCTTACCCTCTCCTTTAAAACCCACATCCTTTCGTCTTTCCCTCTCCTTCCCTCTTTCCTGATGAGGCAACCGTTGGTTGCGAAAGCTTGAATTTTGTGTGTATGTTTGTGTGTCTATCGACCTGCCAGTGCTTTTGTTTGGTAAGTCTCATCATCTTTCTTTTTAGATATATTTTTCCCACGTGGAATGTTTCCCTCTATTATATATATATATATATATATATATATATATATATATATATATATATATATATATATATATATAAAAATAAAAGTTCCATCACAATGTCTTTGTGTATGTAGATTGCATAATAACCTGCAATTAAGAAATAATTTAATGTTATAATTCACTTACCGAAAATTGTGATGCAGTTGCAAATTTGTTGTGGAGCATGTGGCTTGATTCATTGTTCCAATAATATAAGGGCACTTTGAGTATTTGGCATTCAGAAATCCATTAAAGACTTCACCAAGGGAAGCTGCATGGTGAAGATTATCCAGAATAATAACTGAGGGCAAATCTGAAGCATTACTTTCACACTGCTCAGCAACATTTGCAAGATACTGTCTAAGTTCTTTGCTACTTTTGTGATCAACACTGAAAAGAAAAGACATTAGTCATTATACCTGCTGAGCTCATTGCACACAACACAATAATAAATAGCACATAAAATAACAACTTTTCTTCAGATATTCTAAGGATACAGTTGTCAACAGATACAGCACAGTGGAAACAGTATAAGATTGAAACATTCATACAATATATTTGAGCTGAGTTAATGAGAAATGGACAAATTAAAGTTTCCACGCATCCTGCCCTCTTTGTGTTTTAGTAAATATTTAGAAGACTGAGCGTTTGCCAACTCAATAAAAATCTCAACAGGGCAGTATACAACTACCTAGATCTACAGACCTATCTCCATTGTGTCAACAATCTTAAAAATAATTAAATTACTTATGTCGATTCAATTACGTCAGTATACTGAAAGACACAACCTTCTGTGTAACAGGTGCTTTGTTTTTCAACTGAAGCTATTGTGGAAATTTTTTACAAAAAATTTACTATTTTAAAATATAAGATTGTGTTATTTGTGTTACACGATCTATGTGCAATATAGGACCGCAATTGTTTTGACATCTTACAAACAAAACTGAGTTTTATGGGAAATACCTCTTAGACACAATTTCTTCCTATCTGTATAACAGAATACAGTCTGTTTCAGTCATTAATAAACATACTTTCTTAATAAGAATTAGTACTGTGTTCCATAGAGCTCTATCATCAACCTCCTCCTTTTCAGTGTGGCGGTCAATCATCTGTGTATTAGAGTCTGTTATGCTGATGATACAACAGTACTTAAACTCACATCACATCATGGCTGTTGATAAGATAATGGAGAGATCACAAGACTCTTCTGACTTAGTTTGCAATCAATTAACTCCTTTGTACTCAAGACAAAAGTGAAAAGCTTCCATTACTTTTATCTAATGATATAGAGATTATAAGTGTCAAATGTTTAGGAATTCATATTTGTTCACAACACAATTGGGAAGAACATGCTACCCAGATCTGTACCGAGTGAGGTGGCGCAGTGGTTAGCATGCTGGACTTGCGTTCAGGACGACGACAGATCAAATCCATGTCCGGCCATTCTCATTTAGGTTTTCCGTGAGTTTCCCAAATCACTTCAGGGAAATGCTGGGATGGTTCCTTTGAAAGGGGATGGCCAACTTCCTTCCCAATCCTTGCCTGATCCAAAGGGACCGATGACGTTACAGTTTGGTCCCCTCCCTCAAAATCAATCAATCAATCAACCAACCAACCAACCAACCAACAAGCCTGTAAAAAGCACTCACAGGTCTCCCCCATCTAATGTGAAAACTGAGATGTGGTTGGTATTTTGCCAAAGTTGAAAGAACATTACGCAGTACAAAAACTTTTTTGAAATACATATATGCAAAATGCCTAATTGTGCAACTTACTTGAAAGTAGCGATAGCTTCTGCTGTGGATTCCTTTCCTTCTTTTAAAACAAGAAACTCGGCAAGCTTATTGGCCAAGTATGATTTTCCAGTGCCACTTGGACCACACAGTATTATCCTTCGGTGTTCCATCAGCAATGATACATATCTGTTGGCAGTTCAGAGACTGAAGCATGTCAACCGAAACAATATAGCTACCTATAATAATTCTGTGCAGATGTTTCACTAGTGCTTAGAATCAGTGCTTGGCGAATTTCAATGTGCTAGCCATAAATTTTGGTAAACATTTACCTTTGTACAATTGACTTTGGAATGAGAGTTTCAAATGCTAATGCATCCACACTTCCAGAATGCACTGCTCCTTTTAGGCAAAGTAAAATATTGTTGTTTGTTCCAACCAGATAACCACATGGCAAAAGCTCAGGAGCTGGACTATCTTTATAGCGTACAACATCTCCAATGTGGTAACTCCACAATGACTCTGCACTTAAACCCAAGTTGGAAACAGGATCAACACGCAGAACATACTCCTGTAACACAAAATGGTTTAAGTAGTATCACAGTAAAATCCCCTTTTCGTGAATCTCTGGGAGACTCGTATTTTTTCATGAAATAGGGTTTTCCTTAAACAGGAGTTAAGCTTGGTTACAACATAGGGATAACCATAATTTAAATTTGATCTTTTTAGATGATATAATTATTCATTAATCACAAACTATAATGTGCTGGAAACTAAAGAGTAGCTTAGCATGAACTCAACAGGTTTTTACTTTTATGTCACATGTAACACCACAACCACCAATTTATATAACGATTTAAAGAAATTATACAAAATTAAGGAGCCATCGTTTTTATTCAAATACTGTTTTACTTTACTAATGACACAGGATGAAAATGGTAAAAAAAAATTCTATAAATGTCTTTTTTCTATGAAAAATAAACAAACGTTTTTCATTTTTTTTCTTCCAGCATAATGTACTGAGAGGTGTTGTCACTCCAACTGGCTGACTCAGCAATAACTGATGAAATGTAGCTGCCCACAGTATCATATCCTTGCATAGCTATAGCACAATGTTTTGCAGGTGAATTTTCTTTTCCACCACCACCACCACCACTCCCTCACAGTCATTACCTCCACCACTATTAATTTTTGTCTTGTTCCTTCACAATAGAAACACACATCTCACTTACATCCAGCATTGTCTGAATGTGTAACAGTCATGAAATGTTTCACTTGATTAAACATCTACAATGACTTTACTGTGGCGACAAGTGCAACAGGTCCCAACAGCAACCTGCACAACATACACCATGACATTACTCTGGTAAGTGTAAGGCGGAAATTCAAACCAACCACCTTAGCAGCAGATTAAGCGAGGGTGACGCCAGTAGCTCAGCTCCATGGCATGCGCGCATCCCCGATCAGTGCACGTACACTGAACTATTTCCTACTTCTTCGAAACTAGGTTTGAGCCAATCAAACAGAAGTGAGATGACTATTTAGGCCAGCGTTGTGATGGCAGCTGGCAGTTTCACTGCAGCCACAACATCACCTCTTCCACTCTTCACCATCACCATAAAGTGGGACTGGCTGAAAGGGGGCCCGTGGAGAGGAAAGGACTTGGAATACTATTTTGCAAGATCTCCTACACTTGGGAGGTGTCAGACTTAGTGCTAGTATTAAAAAATGAATTTCTACAGACTTTAAAAAGGGTGCTAACTGTGACTGTTAGTTTTTGGAACACAGATTACTTGAGTATTCATTCAGTCAAGAAAGTTTGTATTTTTATTCTTCAGAAGTTAGTTATCGTGTTAATCCCAAATCTGTGGGTTTACTTCTGGTGCTGCAAATAAAACTATTTAATTGTTATACCTGGTGAATGCACATCTCAGACTTTCCATTCTTCATCATGTAAAAACAGAGAAATGTGGTACATGTATAGGACAGTGGGCTGTATTCTGGAGGATGACAGTTCAAATCACTGACTGGCCATCGAGATTTAAATTTTCCACAATTTCTTTCAATAACTAATGGAAATTATGGGATAGATTCTTTGAAACAATAAGACTGTGCTTCATCCGCATTACTGATGATACATTAAACCCTAATCATCTTGGCCTCCTCCTTTACTGAAATTGGTTTAAACTACAAATGGTACTCTAATGAAGCCAGAATTTGCAAAAATGTTCAGTGTGGTCTGTTGAGACACAGCATAGCACGTTAACTGTAGAATGTTGTTTTTCTTTACAAACTTTCTCTCAAGGAATGAAATTCAACCTACACAAGGGCCACTTTTTCGTTTGCTTTCACAGGTAGAATCATGCCCATGTCCAGAAGTGCAGGTGTCTTGTGCAATTAGCACGAAAAACACAACATTAATGTTGTTGATAAATGATGATGTATTTAGAAGCAGTGGTCATTTACCACTATTAAGAACAATCGAACAATCTTTCTGCACCTGCTCGAATCTTGGCATCTAATCTACTAAGTAATCTTGAAAAAACAATTCTGCAATCAACCAGCCATTACTATTACAGCTCAAGTGTATGGTAATGTTCACATATTCTAAAAAAAAATCTAATTATACACATTTCAATTATCAAGATTTTCCATCAATATTATTACATCAAAAATATTAATAATGCTGTTAATTTTTCTTCACTCACTTTGCCTTCATCACATATTTCCTCTTTGACTAGAGGAGATATCTGAGAGAACTGAATTTCAGAAGACCCAAATGCCATTAAAACTAAAAGAGTCTGTGGAGTCATATAATAGCCCTGCATCTGCCATAGCAAAGTGTTGTTCTTCCAGTGCTGCGCAGCCTCACTGAGTGTGTGTGTGCGTGTGTGTGTGAGCGCGCGCACGTGTGTGCGCGCACACATGCACACACAGTCTGTAATACAGCATGATTTCTCATAATCAATTTCCTCCTGAAGGAATGTTTTCACTCATTTCATAGGACCACTTTAGGAGGGGGCAAATCTCTGAATGATGATGCACAAATACTTTTTATTTTCAGAGGATAGGAAGCTTTAGCGTCAGTATCCACAAAGGTCTTTCAACAGACTGCACAAAAAATACTGCATCAAATTGCTTTTCTTTGCAACATGGGAGTTTAAAATTAAGACTGTCTTCAACATCGCACATGGCAATCATCTTCCGCTCAACAATGTATTTTCTTTGTTTAGCGACAAAAAAATCACAGATGCACAATTTGATATTTTGATGAACAGTGTCCGATTATTTTGGTGTATCCACCTTCAGACAGACCAAGAACCAATAGCTTTTTATTTCTTATTTATTTTAAAGGGGGTGGGGAATGAATCCTCCAACTGTGTTTAAAAGTGTTCCTTTATCTGCTATCAATTTTATGCTACAAGGCACCATCTTCAGGCCCCTCTATGATAAACTGGGTAAACGTGTATGTAACCACCATAACACAATTTTATTGAAGGCACAGCCAAATCAGCAATGCCTGCAATGATGAATTTCTCCCTTTTAAAAGTGTGGTTAACCAGCATAACACACCTTTATCGAGTGCACAGCCAAATTGGCAATGTTTGTGATGATGAATTTCTCCCATTCTGCTTATAGTATTGATCTAAGCATGAAAGAAGGATGCAATTCATTATCGCAAACACAGATGTAATTCTGCACTCTATCAAGTTGTATTATTGCAGTTACTCAGTTATTCACACGTTTATGTGGTTTACCACAAAGGGCCTGAAGATTGGTGTACTGATTAAAAAGGTTTGGTACTGCTAGCCATGATTTTTGCTTAATTCCTCATACTCACATGTTTCAGGAAATAATTCCTACTTTCAAAAGCATTTTTTATTATAATATGGTAAATTAAATGACATGCTTACAATATCAACTGTTGCATCATAACGCAAACTGCATTGTAACAAAAATGTGAAAACTTATTATTGGCCAAGTTTCACATCCAGTAAAAGAAATTTTACCTTACCAAACAAATGAGAAGTAATGTAAATTTTTGTTTGTTTGCAACTCAGTAAAGTTTCCAGAACAATGCAGCATTCCATGCACAGCAAGAATCACACTTAACGTTTTGTAATCGAATTAAAAAGAATCCTGAAAAGCATTGTGCAAGATATGTTACATAAAAATCATGACTAGCAGTACAAAATCTTCTGACGTCAGAAACAAAACCACTGATTGTGTCACAGGTTTCAACAACCATTTTATAATGAAATTAAATAAAGAGAATCTGTTGTGTCCACAATAGATGGCAATAACTGTGACATCATATCATGTGACTTATGTCACACATCAAACCCAAAGTTAGGCAGCAATTATTACATGAATTCTTACATTCTTATCATGTAAAAAAATTATCATCATTTTCATTCAGATCTCTCTTTCTGTATTTAGAACAGGCACTGACAGAAAAAGTCCACCATTTTAGAAGGTTTTCGACATGTCATCTATATTCTAGAAATACATGTAGTTTATGCCCAAACATGAGAGCACAAATGAGCTACAAATGTAAATACTTCACATCATGATAATTATGAGGCTGTTTATGGTGATCCTGTGACAACACGAAGGCTACTGATACATAAACCTCTGCCTCGATGGTCAAATCCAATTGCGCACACTAGAATAGAGTATGGAGATATCAATCAAAAAATTACACCCTACCTACAGACCGAGAGGATTTATTTTATATTGCTGTCATTTATCCTACCTTTAGCATGTCCTGTTCAAAAATTGAAGGAAAATGGTGTCCCAAACATATTAGGAATTTTATAAAAAATGGGTCAAATATGCAAATTTTTCATATTTATTCTCAAATGTGAGCTTTTTTTCCAAATTAAGATTCATTATAAATTAATTTCAGAAATCCAGAATGAATTTTCACTCTGTAGCACGAGTGTGCACCAACATGAAACTTCCTGATAGATTAAAACTGTGTGCCATACCAGGACTTGGACCTGGGGCCTTTGCCTTTCATGGGCAAGTGCATTACTGACTGAGCACCTGAGCATGACTCTTGACATGTACTCACAGCTATACTTCCATCAGTACCTCATCTCCCACCTTCCAAACTTCACAGGTCTCCTGCATTACTTGCAACGTTAGCACTCTTGAAAGAAAGGATACTGTGGAGACATAGCTTAGCCACAGTCTGGTGGATGTTTCCAGAATGAATTTTCACTCTGCAGCAGAGTGTGTGCTGATATGAAACATCCTTGCAGATTAAAACTGTGTGCAGGACTAGGACTCGAACCTGGGACCTTTGCCTTTCATGGACAAGTGCTCTACTGACTGAGCTACACAGTTTTAATCTGCCAGTAAGTTTCGTATCAGTGCACACTCAGCTTCAGAGTGAAAATTCATTCTGGAAACATCCCCCAGGCTGTGCCTGAGTCATGTCAGCTCAATATACTTTCACCCAGGTGTGCTAGTCTTGCAAGTTATGCAGGAGAACTACCTGTACAACTTTGCTGTTGTGTGGTGCAAAATGTCAGCATAGCAGTCTGCAACACAGCGGTCTACCGTAGCACTGGGCTGCATTGGTACACGCTGTGGCATGAAGCAATGTTTCACAGCCAGCTATGTGACAGTGCATGTCACAACACATTTGGTCCAGGCAAGTATGTATTTACACACGATTTCACGATCGGCACTCTACGAAATACTATTTCAAATTATTCCTAACCCCCCCCCCCCCCCTCCACCTTCCAACTTAGCCGATGTCTTCACTTCACCAGTGCTGTACATTCGTCTGGTACAGTCTCCACACCAGTTGTCAGTTGGATGTGCAGCCGACCAGTTACAGCTTCATCGAGTGGCACAGTCAACTAGGCGAAGCCATTTGTCTACAAGCCATTGACTATATCTGACTGTTTTGGGTTCTGAACTGGTACTGCCGTGGCAAGGTCCCTCACTGGTTGCCATTGCCAGACATTCCGACACTCCAGCCAGCATTTGAGAGCCTTGGTTTCAACTCTGGGCATATGTAGCCCCACCAGCCACCTCAGGCCATGGGTAGTGTGTGGCAGTCCAGTCGTAAGCGCACTCTGCTGCGGAGTAGATACCTCTCTCACATCAGCAGAGCCGCTGTTGCTGCCGGCCACTGTTACACAGACTCAAGATTCTGCTGCCTCAGGGGACTCAGTTGCTGTCACTATCCACAGCTAACACCCAGACCGCAGATGTGTACCTGCTGTACAAGAAATGTCTAATAATAAAGAATGTTTTACTGAACCAGCAGTCTTAACACCGCATGCGCATTGCAATCCTGGAAGATCTCTCACTCACAGAAGTGCCCATCCTGCAATACTGGTGTCAGTGTAGCAGTCAACACAAACAAAACACAATTCCAAACTGTACCTGCTGCTATTACATGTAGCTATAATTTAATGGCGACCAACTATGGATGTAATACTGACTGTATTACATAGTTGATTGAAACAAAGGTCAAAATAAATGTTGCATATTGGTGGAAGTTAAATGTTTAATGTTGTGATCCAGAAATGCATTATGATATCAATACAATGGTTTGTTTGTAATGTAATTATATTGCAAACAGTCCACATTTCTACCATGAGCGGGCAGTATGTGCAGTCTATGGCAACCATGTCACCTGTAAAAACTGCAGTACTTGTGGTGTGTGTCAAGAAAGTTGTGTTACTTCAAGATGGTCTGCACAACAATTATGTATAAACAGAAGTTCTGCAGAGCCATTCTAATGGTGCAGGGAATGAGATACGTGGACATCCCATTGAAAGTCACTTTGAGTCAAAGTGATATCTCTAGAATCTGGAACAAGTTTCCAATAACAGGATCAGCTTCAGATTGTCTGCCAGAAAACATCTCATGGCGGCTCCTCTAAATGAAGTTCAGAGAGGGGCTTGTGTTGCATGGGCACAAAACTACTCATGGACTAGGCAGCAGCCGGACACAATGCTCTTTCCCTATGAGACCTGTATCAGCCTTCAGCCTTACAATACTGATGACATTTGTGTGTGGAGGCAACGAGGACAGCTTTTATGCCCTAACTGTATCACAGACTGCCACCCTTATGAAGACAGTTCAGCCACGTTTAAGGTGGAATCATGTATAGCTGCAGTACACCCCTTGTGCTAATACATGGGCGGATGACTTGTGTTAAAAGTGTCTCCAATAAAGAGGAGGGCCAACTGGTGCAAAAACAATGTGTTATATAAAATGACAGTGAGAAGAAACCGTAGTCTTTGCAGTGGAATTTTTTGTAAGATTTTGTTTTTGTCTTTTTATTTGTGTCTATCAGGTAGACTTGTGTTTATCTTTTTTATTTTTGTTTTCTTATGAATGTACGTGACAGAAACAATCAGTTTTGTTTCCTATCATGTCCAGTATCGACAATGAAGCAATACGCAACATTTATTTTGACCACTGTATAATGACAGCAATTTCTCAAAAACATTTATAGGCAAATAAATTGAATATCGTACAAGACAGGAGTGTGATAATCTGACATCACAAAGATGAAAAACTCCATGTTGGTCAAGTGATTCTTTCCGGTATATACAGGGTGAGGTAGCTAAGTCATAACACTCCTTGTATCTCCCCAACTGTAATAGATACAAAGATGCCGTTTGGACAGCGAATTGCAGGGACAGAGGCTACTTGAATACATCACATTTCACGTTTGTGCTATTTTTTATTACACAGATATGAAACCATCTTTGTTTTTTTAGCATAACATGATGGGCATAAAAAGACAGTTTCAAATATGTCTATATCATAATATATAGGCGAATAATTTTTGAGACACAGATATGTTCTCGTACTGTGTTTGTCCTTCGAAGCGGCATTGTCCAATGCAACCTTTTCTGTTGTGTAGAGTACACGGTAAATGTCGCGAGTCCCTCCTTACACAGACATGCCCATTTACCCAACAATACTGCGATATTTTGTGTAAAAATTAACAGATGATGTCATAATTTTTAACATTTTTATGCAGCGACAGCGACTGATATTGTTTATATAAGAATATACTGCCTACAGTTGCAGGTTAACTTTATCATTTACCTAGGTTTCAACGTTAGTAATAACGTCGTCTTCAGAACCTGCAACAAGTTAATATTATAATGCGCTAGTAAATTATATTAGATATGGTCATCCTACAGGCTGCAACGTATAGTACTTATATAAATTATTATTTAAATGTTTGCCTATAACAGGCCATGTCCTAAGTCAACTTCATAAAACTTGATGCATAACCATAAGGTTTTGTCACTTCTATTAAACCAACTGTAGAAATTCACTTTAAGCCCGTTGTATGGGCCTCGTCGTGTGACTAGAGACTGCGGACCGCGGGGGCTTCGCTTTTGCTATGAATTAATTTTATCTTTTACTATTGTAAGTTAATCACAGTATCCAGCATGACTATGTTTTACATTCTACTACAGAGCTTTCTAAACTGACCAACAAATCTCATATGAACATCTGTAGGAAAGGATCTATTATTACAGAAACTGTGAGGTCACATGCATTATGAATTATTGTAAACCTAGTATAGGTTGGAAGCCTTCGAAGTATGCCCTATTTTTTAGATACAATTGATCATTCAGTAAATAGCTTCTATCTGTAATTAATTCATAGCAAAAAGGTTATCTGACACGTGCGTAATAAGAGTTTGACTCTATACGTCTCGCGCATGTGTGCGGCACTCTGTGAGGCAGACCGCGAAGCCCTCGCAGTCGGCAGTCTCTAGTCACACGACGAGGCCCATAAAACAGGCTTAAAGTGAATTTCTACAGTTGGTTTAATAGAAGTGACAAAACCTTATGGTTATGCATCAAGTTTTATGAAATTGACTTAGGACATGGCCTGTTTTAGGCAAACATTTAAATAATAATTTATGTAAGTACTATATGTTGCAGCCTGTAGGATGACCATATCTAATATAATTTACTAGCGCATTATAATATTAACTTGTTGCAGGTTCTGAAGACGGCGTAATTACTAACGTTGAAACCTAGGTAAACGATAAAGTTAACCTGCAACTGTAGGCTGTATATTCTTATATAAACAGGTGATGTCACACAAATATTATTCAGTTATTTGACAACTGCGATACCAAAATAGTAGACAATATAATGTATTGGTTCAAATGGCTCTGAGCACTATGGGACTTAACATCTGAGGTCATCAGTCCCCTAGAACTTAGAACTACTTAAACCTAACAAACCTAAGGACATCACACACATCCATGCCCAAGGCAGGATTCTAACCTGCGACCGTAGCGGTCGCGTGGTTCCAGACTGAAGCGCCTAGAACCGCTCGGCCACTCCGGCCGGCACATAATGTATTAACATGCTACAAGATGTTAATACATTTTAAGTAACAGAAATACAAATGTAAATGAGGAGGCCCTTACTGGTCACTATTATTTTGTACGTATTTAGTTTTTATTTGAAAATATTTACTATTGATCACAATATGGAGCAAACACACACAAAGATGCAAAATACATACTGTACATGATACGAAACTTCTCTGAAGCATGTGATCAAAATGATTCCCCTCTGCTCCAATGCACATTTTTAGTCACCGTTCGAATGATTTATGAACTGCTGCGAGGGTGTCATGTGAGACATCAGCGCATGCTTCGATGATACATTGCTTCATATCGTCTGGTGTAGTTGGTATTTGGGCATACACTTTATGTTTGATTGCTCCCCACAGAAAAAAATCAAGAGGGGTCAAATTAGTCCAGTCAAATAGTAGATATACCTTGCAAAAGGTGGGGTAGAAGAGTTTAGTTTTTCAACTTGTTCATATGGTTGAAAAGATTAGAAAACCGAGTTTTGCCAACAAAATTTCGCTTGGGAAAACTTTCTGCAGTCATAAAACTTTGAAAATTTAGGAATTTTTTCAGTTTTTTCAAAATATCTCAGTTTCATTTGCTCCTATCGCTTTAACGTCTATTTTCTTTTTTAAGGAGCACAAAATTCTCTACAAATTTGATTCTTGCCATTTTTTTCTACTCCCAATATCTAAGGCGCTACGGCGCGTCAAAAAATACCAATTTTTCAAATTTCGAGCAAAAAATAGTTGGTGACAATTTCCACGATGTAAAGTTCCGTAGAAAAGATAAAGTTGTGACTCTCCTTTCTGCGTTCAATTCTGTAAAAGCTGGGAGCACTAAAATTACTCCTGTTGATCCTTAACTCTTTTCCAAAGGATTTGTTTAATGAAACAAAGTGAAGAAGAGTTACAAGCCTTTCTGAAATATGATACTGGGAGTAGAAAAAAATGGTAAAAACCTAATTTGTAGACAATTTTGTGCTCTTTAAAAAAGAAAATAGACGTCAAAGCGATAGGAGCAAATGAAACCGAGATATTTTGAAAAAACTGAAAAAAGTCCGAAATTTTCGAAGTTTTTTGACTGCAGAAAGTTTTCCCAAGAGAAATTTTGTTGGAAAAACTTGGTTTCTAACCTTTCCAACAATATGAACGAGTTAAAAAAAATAAAATCTTCTACCCCACCTTTTGCAAGGTACAGGCTTTTTTTCTGACAGTTTCACTGGACTAAAATCAGGAGACCGGGCTGGCCACTTCTCTTCAGCACATCGCCCTACCCAACAATCCGGGAGCAGGACAGCCATCACGTTGGAACCACATGCACTGACACATAGTTATTGGTACCTCTTCCAGCAAAATGGGCAGAATGTTTCACAGGAACTCTGCATAGTAATTGCCATTTAGTATACCCAGAATGATGTACGGCCCCACAATGACATTTCCGATGATGCCGTACTGCACGTTAACACTCCACAGTTGCTGATGTTGTACCTGTCGAAGCCAATGAGGGTTTTCTATTGATCAATATTGCATATCATGCAAATTCACATTACTGTGGTTGGTAAAAGTCACTTCATCAGTAAAAAGCACCGGTTGAAAAAATGTTGGATTATCTTGTAAGCGCTGCAGAGCAAACCGGCAAAATTCCTGGCGCCGCTCAAAATCCCCACCGGAGAGTGCTTGATGTAATGAGAGGTGAAATGGGTGAAATCTATGCCAGTGCAATATGCGTAAAACACTTCTCTGACTTATACCACATTCTGAGGCGATACATCGCGACAAAACAGTAGGGTTGTTATGTGCCAGCGCTAGAACGCCCTCTTCATGTACCTCGCCAATTGCAGTTTTCTGTTTTGTCCTCTGCATGGCGTTCCATGATCCCGATTCAAGTAGTTTCTTGCAAATATGTGTAAGAAGCTGGCGCGTAGGACGCTCACGATCAGGATACAGCTCTCCATATTGCTTTATTGCTCTAAAAGCATTTCTTCTTCTTTCACCATACACTAGAAGCATACCTAAGTTTTCTTCATTGGTGTACATAGCTGCTCCAAGAAACTGTGACAGAAATGCGATGTCTCATTAGCCCAGCAGCACATTTATATCCTTCTCTCCAGCTACCTCATGCGTCATCTTGCGGCATTATCGAGATGTAGGAAGAAAACACCTCCCCTGAAAGTTCCTCAGTGGTCAACAGGAAAGGTCACATTGGACAACGCCGCTTTGAAGAATGAATACAATACAGGAACATATCTGTGTCTCAAAAACTATTCGCCTAAATATTATGATATACACATATTTGAAACTGTCATTTTAAGCCTATGTTATGCTAAAATTTAACATAGGGTTCCATATATAAAAAAAAGATGACCTCATATCTCTGTAATAAAAAATAGCACAAACATGAAATGTGATGTATTCAAGTAGCCCTGTCCCTGCAATTCACTGTCCAAACTGCATCTTTGTATCTATTACTTTTGGGGAGATACAAGGGGTGTTATGACTTAGCTGCTTCACCCTGTACAATGCTTAAAAAGTTATTAGTATCTAGCATGACACATCTTGTCCACCGATGGAATTACAATCACTATGAGGAATCAACAAAAGTGTATGAGGAGATAAATTCAACAGTTTGTGATAGAAGGCAAGAGTAGTCCAGCATATGTATGACATCACATACATCTGGAAAAGCTAACAAATATAGAGACAGGTCTGTGTCAATCACTGTTACTATGAACCCTGATCTGAAAGTAAGTGGGTCATGTGGGGAGGGAGATTGAAGAAAAAAGTGGTGTGGTCAGATAAAAATTAACAAATCACCTGGTTTCAGCAAAAAGTTAAAAGCATGATGCTGAGAGACTTAAAGTATTGACAATTAACTAAGCCTCGAATGCAATGGAGAAGAGCAGCCCACAATAATTCCAGAAAGCTCTCTCAGTAGATTTACAACACATTTATTTATCTATTTTCCTTGAGATATTTGTGGATGGTGGAGGTACTGCACAGTTACAGCTTTCCCATGTTTCTTTAAGAGCACTTACACGGGCAAGGAACTTTTTGTTGAAAGTTAAGCACCAGAGATGAACACTACTTATTTGTTTAACTACTGTTATATCAATGATAAGGCAGTTACAGTGGAAGTTAATCTGAGTACCAGCCAAACAATTAATCAACCCTACTGGAGTGATCGCTTTGGTTTTAACTTGTATTAATCTATGCAAATGGCAGAAAACCTTAAACAGTATTATTGAATCGAAATTTTGATCCAACTCATCTCATAATATACAAGCAAAACATCAAACCATTATGATGTTGCAATTGTGTAGGAGCTAGAGGTTACAATTAACATAATTATATGTTTGAAACTTGAAAAAGCAGGCATGTAAAAGATGCCCCTCTGGCATGGTGCAGCATGACAGTTTTAAAATAAAATTTAAAAAAAATATCAAGTGTCACTACCAGTTTACTGCAGTAAAATTCTGTGATTCCAGTAGAAGTTTTATATCAAGAATAAAATTGGTATTCTGAATGGACATGTGGTTCTACTTCTACTTTCCTTCAGAAGCATGTATAACAGAAAGCTATAATACTGATGACTCATTAAGAGTTGTACAGAAACTGAGATTGGATATTTTGTTAACTGAAATGGATCATTCATGAGCTTTTTGCATATCATGTATTGTATGTCATTTGGTATAAACAGGAATAGCCCCCACTACAGATTTTAATTTAACATCTGCCACATTAGTACAAGTTCAACACCACCCACAAGTGCCGCAGATGAAGAGAATGAAACAATGTTTGATGATAGAAATGAAATTATTCTGATAGTGGGAACAATTTAATCATGTGGTTTAAGGATAATGAAAGTACACTGTACACATGAAAGAGACCTGCAGACAACTTAATGTTTCAGTTAGATTATATTAAAGTAAGACAAATTTCAGACTGCAAAAAATTTCCAGGGGTAGATGTTGACTCTGACCATAATTTACTGGCTATAGCCTACAGATTAAAACTGAAGAAATTGCAGAAAGGCAGTAAACAAACAGATGAGAGCTGAATCAATTGAAAGAACCAATGGTTGGGTCTGTAAAAACAAGCATGACTAGGGGAAAGATAGATACCACCTATAGGAAAAATAAGATACCTTTGGAGAAAAGAGAAGCGGCTTTATGAACAACATCAAGAGCTCAGAGGGCAAGCCAGTACTAAGCAAAGAAGGGAAACCTGAAATGTGAAAAAATTACATAGATGTTGAGAAGCAAACTTGAGGACAATCTTATAGAAAGAGAAGATCAAGAAGGTGAAGATCAGACAGGAGATAAGATACTACAAGAAGAGTTTGACAGGGAATTGAAAGGTGTACATGGAAACAAGACCCATGGAAAAGATGACATTCACTCTGAATTACTGAGACCCTTGTGAGAGCCAACCAGGGCAAAATTATTCCAACTGGTATGCACAACATATGAGACAGGGGAAATATCATCAGGCTTCAAGAAGAATGTAACAATTCCAGCTCCAAAAAAAAAATGCACATGTTGACAGGTGTTAATATTACTGAACTGTCAGATTAATGAATTATTTATGGAAGAATAGAAAAACTGGTAGAGGCCACCCTCGAGGAAGATCACTTTGGATTCTCGAGGAAGACCAGTTTGGTTTCGCTAGAAATGTAGAAACACATGATGTGATAATGATTGTACAACTTATCTTAGTAGATCGGTTGAAGAAATTCAAACCCATTTTTATAGCATTTGTAGATTTAGAAGGGGCTTTTGACAACGTTGACTGCACTACACTTCAAAATTCTAAGATTCCTGGGATAAAATACAAGGAGCAAAAAGTTACTCACAACTTAAATAGAAACCATACTGCAGCTATGAGTGTCAAAGGACATGGAAGGGAGGCAGTAGTTGAGAAGGTAGTGAGACACGGTCATAGCCTAGCCTGTTGTTATTCACTCTGTACACTGAGCGAGCTGGGAAGGAAACCAAGGGAAATTTAGAAAGGAATTATAGTACAGGGAGAAGAAATACAAATTCTGCAGTTCACTAATGACATTTTAATTCAGTCAGAGATGCCAAGGACTTGGAAATGCAGTTGGACAGAATGGAAGAGATCTGATATAACTAAGTTTTCCTTGAGACAGATGAGTCTCAACTTTATCTATGATAATGATAGAAGCTGAAGAAATGAATTAAAATTTGTGCCACAGCTGGGACTTGAACGCGGGTCTCCTGTTTACTGGGCAGATGTGTTAGCCATTACACTTCCATACCAGTCAGGTAATGCAGCTACATGGACTATCCTGCCCTCCCTAACACTGGAGAGCCTTGGCAACAACAACAATTTAAGAAGGGGAAAACAGGCTGAAAGCGTAAATTGAAGTTTGTGTTAGGGAGGGCATTGGACTAGGGAAGCTGTGTTACCTACACTGCTACAGTGGTGTAATGGCTAACACATCTGCCCAGTACGCAAGAGATCGGGTTCAAGTCTTGGCGGTGGCACAAATTTTAATGCATTTCTTGAGCTTAATTAAATCAGGCAATGCTGAGGTAATTGGATTACAAAGTGATGCATTGGAAGTAGTAGATGACTTTTGCTAATTGGACATAAAAATGATGGTAATGAAGTAAAGATGACCTGCAGCCTAATGGTGGAAACAAAAGCATTTCTGAAGAAGAGCAATTTGTTAAAATCAAATAGAATTCGTCTTAAGTGCATAGTTGGATGATAGTGACTCATGGATGATAAACAGTTTAGACAAGAAGAGAATACAAACTTCTAAAACATAGTGCTACAGAAAAATGGTGAAGATTAGATGGAAAGATCAAGAAATTAATGAGAAAGTATGGAACTGAATTAGGGAGAAAGGAAAGTTGTGGCACAACTAGACAAAAAGAAGGGAACTATCGATAGCACATATAGGGAGGAACCAAAGAACTGTCAATTTAGTAATGGACACCAAGGCTTAAATATAGTAAGCAGATTCAAAATGATGTAGCTTACAGTAGTTATGCAGACATGAAGATACTAGCAAAGGTTAGACTAGTGCGAAGCGCTGCATCAACCACTCTTTCAATTGAAGACGACAACAATAACAACAAAAACAACACAATTTCAAGTATTTTATAGCCAGACTGTTTCACCTAAGAAGCCCTGTTAATTTTGGTGAGCTGTGACAAATTACAGGTGCTTAATCACAAATCTGGTGCTACTCTATTTATTTACCTTTCATTTCAGACACAAACAAATATTTAACAGTTCAAAAGCAACACAGAACGTGTGGCAAATATGGTACACATCTGTTGTAAAATCAATGGCACATGTGTTGGTTTTGATGATTAATTCATTTTCATGGCATATACGCAGACAAGGAAAAACAATTCCCAGATTTTCCTGTTACAAATACGCTTTCTCCCAGATGAAAATACACTTTTTCCATGTTAAGTGACAGTATACTTTCCCTCGGAATTGTAAAACTTATCAATACTTTGAAGGGTTAAAGTTTTATGCACCAGCTTGAACTTCCTGGCACATTAGTAAACGGCCGTGGGAGAAAAAAAAAATAAAGATATTTGATGTGTAGCAACAAGTATGCTGCATATTTTCATATTAAAAAAGAATAAATTTGAATTTCACCGAACACGGCACGTTAGTTTCCAAAGCGTTGAAATGGAGATTGCGATGTGCTTTTGTAGGTCAATCATAGTGCACGTCATGTGAACTCACCAGCCAATGAAAGCAGATATTCAGAGCATAGAAAATGTGATGTAATCAATCAACAACAACCTCACTGTTAAGTATTGCGAACACACAAGCAGGAAAAGTTAATGGTTTAAATTAATATACAAGTGTCGCTACAAGAAAAGCTACACTTTACATATAATACTGGTCTCAAAGATCAATAAGCCACCAGAAAAGCTAAGCTTTCATGTATAAATCAGTCTTTTTTATGTGTGTTACACTTTAAGATGCATCACACAAATGTGCCAGTAAAATTTTAAATAATGACATAAATGTCTGCTCTTCTGGGCTCGAAATTCTTCAAGTGGCTGGTCCTCAAAGTGTTGAGTTTTAAATGAGGCTCAAACACACTGTGATTTCAGAAATTTATCACACATTCTCATACACAACATAATTCACATCGCGTAAAAGGAAATTTACATTGAAAGCGACACTTTTCAAACCACCATTCGCAATATTTTCTCATGAGCTATTAGAAACATGCCAGAAGGTGAAAAGATATGCTTGAAATCCAGCAAACAATTGAAACCAGCCAATAGTCTGGAATGAAACACTTTGCTTCAATTGACTGCCTCAGCAGAAAAGATTAATAACAGCCAAATTTCCTCAGCAAACCGATGAAAATAACTTCATCGTTCTGCAAGGCAATTAAAGCTTGACTGTCAAAAACTTGGACATAAAATAAAACGAAAAAATTGAAACTGATAACTATTTTAGCCTTCCATAATTATGTGAATTTATTTTAATTCAATTGCTGGCTCCCGACCACAGAAATCCGTTTTGTTTTCATTTGATGTGAGAGCTAACAGCAAAATCACTAAATGTAAACAGTGCATGCCAGAAAAGTTTTTCCCAGTAGCACTTGACTAATTGATGTAGCCGATACAGCCAACAGCCACACTTCAAGTAGCCAGAAGCGGGAGAATGTACTGCTCATACATGACTCCACCAGGCAGGCGCATGAGCCCGATGACAACTATTCTAACGAAGTTAATTTAAACAGTTGTGATGTCACGCTCATCACAAGCAGTTTGTTGTTATGAAGTATTGCAAAGCCTTTCATCATAATGCCTTTAACACATTTTGCTGTTGGCAGACACTTGCATGTGCAGAGTGTTTTGTTGAAAATGACACATTTCTTTGGCAACAAAGAATCACTTTATTTTTTTTCTCTTGTTTATGTTTTATTCCTGCAGTATAATTCTGCAGTAGCGGGATACAGTAATATTCTTTGTTAGACTATCAGTTCTTAGCAATCAAAATTCCAAAAATTTAACTGAAAACTAAAACACTGAAAAATTCCTGGAATTTTACAAAATTCCTGGGTTTTTCAAGGATTTCCCAGTTGTTCCGGGGCGTATACACCCTGATTCTCACCATATAATTGATTTCCCTTTTCCTAACAGTTATATTTTTCTGTCTTTAACAGGAGGATGGCAACAAAGATTCTTTATATTTTATACAAATGCATCAAGCATACTAAAGCAGAACAGAACTTATAAAATTTCTGAGAGACAGGAAAAACAATTGCCCATGGCACCGAATAAAAAGAAAGATTTGTCACAGTGGCATTTCACTACATAAATATTTAGAATGTATCTATGTAGAATTTTCATTTTGACCAAAATTTCTCAAAGTGCTAACCTACTCCCTTCTGTGTACATTTTGCTTCTTTTTGCCTACTAATCTACTATTTCAGAATTCAGTTACATTGGACTGCGTAGTTTCTGAATAACTCCAGTGATATTTAACACCATTTTTACCCAGATGTAAGACAACCATGACTGTAAAACCACAACAACCCCCCCCCCTTTTTTTACAAAGCCTCTTTGAGGAAATTTTATTTTTAATTTCTTCTGACCAACCAAAATTACAGACTGTTTCATAGATATGATGTAACATCCTAAAAAGTTAACATTATATCTACTCTAAACCGATGTCATTTATTGATTGTCTACACTTTGAGGATACATGTAAAAATAAAATAAACCAGAAGAAATGGTTTGCATTAATTTTTATCTTCACTTTCTTCTTTGCTTACTATCTAAGCCAGTCACCTATGGTATTACTACAGCTAATCTCCATCCCACCACCACCACCACCACCACCATCACTAGTATCATTATCTGGGATCATACACTGGACACTGTAGAGCCACAGAGACTGGTACACCTGCATAATATCGTGTAGGGCCCCCATGAGCATGCAGAAGTGCCACAACATGACGTGGCATGGACTTGACTAATGTCTGAAGTAGTGCTGGAGGGAACTAACACCATGAATCCTGCAATGCTGTCCATAAACCTGTAAGAGTACAATGAGGTGGAGATCTCTTCTGAACAGAAAGTTGCGGCATCCCAGATATGTTCAATAATGTTAATGTCTGGTGAGTTTGGCGGCCAGCAGAAGTGTTTAAACTCAGAGAAGTGTTCCTGGAGCCATTCCGTAGCAATTTTGGACATGTGGGGTGTCCCACTGCCACGCTGGAATTGCCCAAGTGCGTCGGAATGCATAATGGACATGAATGGATGCAGGTGATCAGACATGATGCTTATGAACATCTCACCTGTCAAGAGTCATATCTAGACATATCAGGGATCCCATATCACTTCAACTGTACATGCCCCATACCATTACAGAGCCTCCACCACCTCTAACAGTCCCCTGCTAACATGCAGGATTCCGAGGTTGTCTCCATACCCGTACACGTCGATCCACTTGATACAATTTGAAACAAGACTCGTCCGACCAGGCAACCTGTTTCCAGTCATCAACAGTCGAATGTCAGCGTTGACAGGCCCAGGCGGGGCATAAGGTTTTGTGTCATGCAGTCATCAAGGGTACATGAGTGCACCTTTGGCTCCAAAAGCCCATATCAATGATATTTTGTTGAATGGTTCACACGCTGACACTTGTTGACGGCCCAGAACTGAAATCTGCAGCAATTTGCAAGAGAGTTGAACTTCTGTCATACTGAATGATTCTCTTCAGTCGTCACTGGTCCCGTTCTTCCATGATCTTTTTCCAGCCACAGTCATGACAGGGATTTTATGTTTTATGGATTCCTGATATTCACAGTACACTCATGAAATGGCTGTATCGGAAAATCCCCACTTCATCGCAACCCCAGAGATGCTGTGTCCCATCACTCGTGCGCCAACTATAAATCATGTTCTAACTCCCTTCAATCTTGATAACTTGCCACTGTAGCAGCAATAACTGATCTAATAATTGCACCAGACACTTGTTGTCTTATAGGGTAGAGGGAGGGATGTTCGCCAGGGAGGGAAGTTTCCCGTATTTGCCTTTCTATTGCGACAGATCTGTCAGCACTCACTGCCATCTGTTGGCGATCATGAGAAAAACTGATTCAAAGCATGCCCATTCTATGTTGCCATCTGGTGGTAGCACAGAAAATTACATATTATCCTCACAATCAGTAGTGGAACACATTTCGTGAGAAGACTGACACTGACACAGGGGACATTTTTACCATCTCCAACATTTGAGATCCGTTTTCGCTACTGTAAGTATAAATAAATTATTATTTTGACTGCTAAAGTGTATAAATATGTGCTGCGAGTGAAACAAAAAAGAATTAATTGTAAATTACTTAACAATGCTGTGATATATTATTGTATAATAAAGTGTGCTTCTGGAGGGAATTTCGCCATTAGTATGGCGAATTTCCCTCCCGTTCTTGTCTGACGCCATACATCGACATTTATTAGACTAGACTCGTGAATAATAAAAAAGATCATTGTAGAAGAGCTACCTTACGTAATATTTTGTGAATTTTTCCTTTAATTGACCACTTAATTAATGTTTATTAATATTCATCGATTTTAATGTCGCCAATAATTTTGGGTTACCCTGTTTAAAACTAGCTAAACTGGCGTTCTCTATTGACTTTCCAGGCAATATGGTTAGACAATCGAAGGGTCTGTATGGTAAATGGAAAGAAGAGGATTTAAAAAGTGCTGTTACAGCTGTTCGCAATGGACAATCTGTGTATGCTGCCGCTAAATTGTATGGGATTCCGAGGTAAACTCTTGAAGGCCACGTAAAACGTGCTGGTAGCAGATCATCAAGAAAGATGTTCGGCAGGTCACCAACTCTTTGAACTTGTTACCCACATCATCAGACTCCAGTCTGTGGGATTTGGGATTACAAAAGAAAAACTACAGATGATGGTATCGAGAAATATCCCAAACATGTTTAGAAATGTCCGTGCAGGGAAATTTTGGTTTCAAGGATTTCATGCATGCAAACCTGAAATAGTTTTCAGAAAAAGAGAAAGTTTGAGTTACGGAAGATTGGTGCGTTTTAACGCTGAAAGAGTATCCCAGTTTTATAATCTTCTGGGAAAAGTTTATGATGCCATGAATCTTTCATCTACCCCACAGCTGATCTACAATGTGGATGAAACAGGATTGCAACTCACTCTTAATCCACAGGAGAAAATTTTAGCTTTGAAAGGTTCAAAGCGTGTTCACGTGGCAACACACGGGGAAAAGGGCAAAACTGTGACAGTCTTGGCTTGTGTCAATGCCACTGGAACAAATTTCATCTCCCCCATGATTCTAACAAGGGAAAGAACAGGAAGGATATTTGGGGTGATGGGTTGCCACCAGGCTCCATATTTGAAATGACACCTAAAGGGTACATCACTGTCGATTCATTCTGCAGATTCGTGGAACATTTTAAGCACCACAGACTGCCAGAAATAGCACTGCTCATTGTGGATGGACACAAAAGCCTTTTGGATGAAGCAGTCTTGAATATAGCGGAAAGATCCAATGTCGAAATTCTCTGTCTGCCTGCTCATTGCTCTCATGAGCTGCAACTCCTGGATAAAAGTTTATTCCAAGCACTCAAAGTTTATTGGAACAAAGCTGTAGAGAACTTTAAGGTGGCAATACCCTGGACGCCCTGTGTCAAAGATCTGTTTTCCTACAATATTTACAGAGGCTTGGTTGAAGAAGCAGTCCCAAGCAATGTTATTTCTGGTTTTAAGGCAACCAGGATTCACCCTTTTAATCTGGAAGCCATACTAAAGGAAGCTTTTGCACCAAGCACTGTCTCAAATAATCCAGTTCCTCTCGAACAGGGTTCTGAAAGCACATCTCAAAATGACATGGAGAGCAACGACATTCACAATGTTTCTTTTCATGACCTGATGTCAACACCTGATATCCAGAGGAAGGGATAACAAATTTGATGAATTCGTCGGCAGTTTTGATCACTCGGAAGCTCTTCTCTTCCAACGAAGACAGAAATAATTCCATGATGAACACAGATTGCAGTAGGAATGAACAAGTAAGGACGTCAGAACCTGTTCGAAGAAAAAGTAGACACAGTAAAAACAAAGAGCTGCAGCCTGAGTGCAGTGGAGTAACACTGAATCCAAAGAAACGTAAATGTGCCACATCTTCTACTTGCAAAGACTGTGGAGAAGATTACTATGATCCAAGAGCAAGGCAAGTGGAGTGGTACCAGTGTGCAAGTTGCCAGAACTGGTTTCACGAAGACTGTGACAATCAGTCTGTGAAGAAGTGTGGCTTGTGTACTGTTTGTAATGACTTGGACTCTGATACAGATTAAAGTGCACAGAAATGTCACAAAAATTATCTAAAATTATATTTGTATGTCCTGTAGAATTTTCAAGTGTCCGTTATAAACAGCAGTATTTAAAGTAAACAAAATTTGATTTCAGGCGTAATTCCCTCCCTGGGAGGAAAGTTCGCCAGTTGGCTACATTGTACGGAAAAAAATTTCCTATCATTTAACACGTCACTTTCAATAGTTAATGGAGTTTTTATTTCATATATAGAAATAAACTTATCATATTAAAAAATATTTAATTATGTTTTCACGAATGAAAACAATTTAAAATATTGTTTTTTAAATTGGCGGCGAACATCCCTCCCTGTACCCTATAGGCATTGCCGACCACAGCACTGTGTTCTGCCTGTTTACATATGTCTGTATTTGAATATGCATGCCTATACCAGTTTCTTTGGCACTTCAGAGCAGTTTCACCTAACCAAAGAGAGGTGAAAAAAAAAAAAGAGGCCATGTATTCCTACATATGAGCAATAATCCCGGTTGTCACAAATATTTGGATGTTTATATAGAGTATGTCATGATTTCTGAGGTGATGGTTAGGGTAGGGCCTCACAGGACAGCTGAAATTTATAGTCTAATTTGTCACAAATATTTACTGTTTCTTTCAAAAATGTTGCAATGTATGGTTTTCACAATATTTCACTGTTTCTTCCAAATATGTTGTGATGTGCAAGGTTGTGGTTATGGTGGAACCTGAAAACACAGCTGTTCCCCCCCCCCCCCCCCCCCCCCCCAAATACATAGCAGATTTTGCATCAATACTGAAGTGAGAATGTGACAATATTTTCCTTCGTCTCTCACTTCCAAGTACTTCATCTGTCCACTGCTGTTTCATTGGTTGCATAGAACCAGCATCTGCCACACCCTCTTTCATTCCTATCATACCTTTCAGTGACCGCTAATAACATTGTTGCATGAAACATCTCAGAATGTCACTTGCTCCTATCTAGACTATTACTGCGGAAATGTATACTGTTGTTGAGTATTCATCCAATGTTGAAGTCAATTCAATTCCTACTACAAATGAAAAGGCAGTTAACTCTGAAAAAGATTTAGCTGTAACCTGATTTTCATCACTACTATGAAAGTAAACAAGTTTTTCTTTTGCTAATTTATAATATATTTTGGTAAAATTGATGTTACATTTTGTTCAACAGAGTTAATTAGCAAGTATTATTGCTTTAATTAACAATAATTCATTGTTAAGAAATAAACAACATATACTTAGCAAAAGGAGGTTAGAATAGATTCTAACCTCTTTGACACAGCATCAAGGAGCTCATCCTTATCTTTGACCTGTACAGCAGGTGCAAACTGTGGCCAATGTTACACATCAGACAAACAAACAATATTGGTCTCCAATACTCGCTTGTCTCACACAAAGCAACGGAGGGGGTGGGGGGAGGAGAGGTACCTTGTGAAAAATAATAGACCATTAAAACAAGCTGCAGCCAAATTATCCATTGCCTGTGATAACACTAGTGGCAGGAGTACAAATGCTGTGTCAGAAACTACAAAACCATTCCAAATTCTTCAAAATAAATCTTCACATGATCTCAATCACAAAAGTTTCATCTGTAAATTTAAGATGACCCCTATATTCATTTATTAGACAACATAAAAACCATGAGCTCAACTGTAATACTTTAATTTATTAATGTTAGGATGACCCATTATTTTTCGAATGACAACTTTGGGTAAATACGGCATATACAGGATTAAATACGTACTTAACTGCTCCTTACACAATTCTAAACTTGCCCACAACAGGACTTAATTTTTCAGAAACAAAGATGAACCTAAATTCTTGAACTTCCAATGTATTGCTAGAAAGAAATATTATGGTATCATTATGCTAATGTAATGGAAAATGGAAAGAACCTTACTTTGAATACTCTTCGAACCATACAGTCCAGCATGTCCCATTTTGTTTTGGTACTAACAGAAACTGCAGCAATGACACACTGAGATGCATTGTTTCCCTCTTCCATGTATTTCTGATAGTTTCCATGGCTTCCAAGCAGAACTGATACTAGTATTCTTTTTCCATCTCCATCTGAAATCAAAGGACAACAAAAATAATTTTTTGAACTGGAGAGATGCACAATTCGTTTTCAAAAATTTTGATTCTACAGGAATCAGTTATGTGAGTGGCACATATTTACAGTACATAGAATAAAAATTATAAAAAAATTCTAAAAATTTTACACTGGTACATAATCTGAAGAGACAGAAAAGAATCAGTAAGATCTTTTTATGATTCTGTTACTTTGCAATCTCTGTAAACATGGGTGCTGAAATGTTCTCAACTTATTTTCAAATGTATAATTATTAATTAGAGTTATCAGTATATTTTCTTGCACTTGGTGGTACATGTTCAGTACATTTTCATTAAAGATGTTTTTGAGGGTTACTGCTTTCAAACGTGTATTTCTGATATTCCCTTCATACAGCACTAATCAAATGCCATTGTAAAGACAAATTTTAAGATTTCAAGCTATTTCAAATATTTTCATCATAGTTCATAATTGCAGTATGCATTCAACATAACCATTTAACAAATAATTTCACAAAAGGAATGGTTTATCTACTTCAGCATCATCCTAATGCAAAAGTTAAATTATCGACCAGTAGATACAGAAGGTTCATGGCTTTTATCTTATCTGAACGACAGAGAGCAATGTGTATCAATTCAGTGCCAATTGCATAACACTAAACACTCAGTATTTGAAGCAATCAGACATGGTGTACCACAGGGTTGATTTTGGATCCTTTGTTGTTTTTATATAAATAACTGATCTCCCACTGGCAGTTTCAGAAGATAAGAATTTGCACTTTTTGCAGATGATATTAATTATTATTATTATTATTATTATTATTATTATTATTATTATTAGTAGTAGTAATAGTAGTTGTTGTTGTTGTTGTTGTTGTCTTCAGTCCAAAGACGGGTTTGATGCAGATCTCCACAGTAGTCTATGTTGTGACTCGCCAATCTTTCAAAGTGCCGTTGCGCAGTTACGCGCGTCCTCTACATGCGGCACTGTCTGCCAGCCATGCAGCAGCAGTGCTATCTAAGCGGCCAGCTAGCCAGCGGCCGCTAGACTTGGACTCAGTTATGATTTGACTGTCAACGTGTACACACATCTTACTCTGTTTACTTGATCTGTGACTCATGTATTGCGTCTTACTTGAAATATATTTGCTCAACTTGAAGTTATTACAATCGGCAACGAGGTATTGATTTTTCTTTTCCATCGTTGAACCACATGTTTCCATAGCTACTTTAGAGAAACTATTGCAAGGTCTCATAGAACAGCAAACGCTTCTCACAAAAGCGATTTGTGATTTCGTCGCGGCATCAAATGCGGGACGTCTCTCTTCATCATCTCTACCTACTTTTCCTCATTATGACGAGACGGCGGAAGACTGGTCTGATTACGAAAAACGTCTTCGACAGCACTTCTTGGCATTTCATGTCACGGATGGACAAACATGTGAGTCTCTGTTCCTTTCATGGATTTCACCTCAAATGTATCGGTTGTTGTCGCAATTGGCTCCTTTGAAAGATCCTGCGTCTTTGTCCTTTGCTGAAATGTGCTCACTTCTGTCCGTCTATTTTCAAAAGCAAACGCATGTGGTAGCCTCTCGTGTTGCCTTTTATCATTGTCAAAAACAACCGAATCAATCCTATCGCGCTTGGGCTGCTGAACTTCACGGCCTCAGTACAAAGTGTCACAAATGCAAAAAAAAGGGTCATGTGCCATCCGTTTGCAAATCCGACTGCATACATGATGTTCATGAACATGACACTGATTCTGATTCTGTGTTGTCTGTCAGTTGTACTTCTTCCCTTTCAGGGAAGTTATTCCTCACTGCCCAAATACTTGGTCGAGATGTTCGCATTCAGGTGGATACTGGTTCTGCTGCCACTATCATCGATTCTCAAACGTATCTTCAGTTGGGTTCTCCAATCCTGTCACCTGTCACTAGGCAATTACAGACTTACAACAAACAGAAGATTTCTCTCTTGGGACAATTTGATGCTGAGGTATCTTACAAATCTGTCGTTCGTACTGTTCCCATATTTGTGGTTGACCATAGTAACGCAGGGAATCTTTTTGGTTTCAATGCCTTTCGCATTTTTGGGTTCTCCATAGATGACTGTCAATATCGTATCTGATGCTATTCCTTATGCTCAATTGGATTCCTTGTTGACGACATTTTTGTCCCTTTTTTCTCCTGGGTTAGACCACGCAAAACGACTTTGAAGCTCATATCACGCTCAAACTCACTACTCGGCCTAAGATTTTTCGGGCTCGGCCCATTCCTGTGGCCCTTCGTGATCAGGTCAAACGGGAGCTGGATCGTCTCACTGATTCAGGGGTCTTTCTTCCTGTCACTTCCAGTCGTTGTCGTTGCTAAGCTAAATGGTGATATTCGTCTCTATGGCAATTTCAAAGCCACTGTAAATGCTCAATGCCTTATCGACACTTACCCTATCCCTCGACCTGAAGAATTGTTCACTAAACCTGCTGGAGGCCAGTATTTTTCTAGGAGGCCAGTATTTTTCTAAACATGACCTGTCAGAAGCTTATCATCAACTTCCTCTCGACACTGCTTCCCGGCAGTTTCTGGTCCTTAACATGCCTTTCGGCCTCTATCAACACCAACGATTGCCATTCGGGGTTGCCAGTGCCCCTGCTCTCTTTCAGCGATTCTTGGAACAATTATTGCTCACTGTCCCTGGGTGTATAAATTACCAGGATGACATTGTTGTCACTGGCTCCACCACTGACGAACATCTTCAAATCTCCGCACACTTTTTCATGTCTTACAGACTGCCGGTCTTTAGTGTAATCTTCAGAAATCAAAATTTTTTCAGGCATGTATCACGTACTTGGGGTTTCAACTCTCTCGGGATCGTATTCGTCCGCTTCAGAAAACTGTCGCTGCGATCGATGCCCTTCCTCGCCCTACATCTGTTAAGGAACTGCAGGACTTCTTGGGGAAAGTAGCATACTATCACAAGTTTTTACCATCTGCTGCTTCGGTGGCTCAGCCGTTGCATCGCCTGTTGCATAAAAATGTGCCTTTTCACTGGTCTGCGTCCTGCGATGCGGCTTTCCGCCCCCTTCTCCTACGGACGCGGACACATCGCCCATGTTTCCTGTTATAACAACTGGACTTGCCGCAATGGGCAGATTGTTGGATGGAGCCCCAGCAGATTCGACCCACACGTCTCCCGTCATCTCGACCCGTTATCATTGGAGACATTTCCGTCCGTACGGGAAGCCTCCTCCTTGAGACTTTACGGCCAGTCAAACAACACCTATGGACGTTAGCAATCTACAGGCCACCTCCATCGTGACGTGTGCAAAAAATTCAAAGGGGGGAAAAGTGTTGTGACTCCAATAGAAATCCATCAGAGAATGAAGAATGGCCACCGCGCAGTTACGCGTGTCCTCTATATGCGACGCTGTCTGCTAGCCATGAAGCAGCAGCGCCACCTAAGCAGCCAGCCAGCCAGCGGCCGCTAGACTGGGACTCAGTTATGATTTGACTGTTAAAGTGACACACGTCTTACTCTGTTTACTTGATCTGTGACTTTCATGTATTGCGTCGTCCTTGAAATATATTTGTTCAGCTGGAAGTTATTACAGTCTATGCATAACTACTGCATCCTACAACCTTTGAACCCACTTATTATATCCTGATTCCCATTACAATTACCACCCCTCCCCCCTATCTGCATACCACTATTACCAAACTGACAATTTCTTCATACCTCAAGATATGTCGTATCAACCGATCTCTTCTTTTAGTCAAGTTGTACCTCATTTAAAAAAAAAAAAGAGAGAGAGAGAGAGAGAGAGAGAGAGAGAGAGAGAGAGAGAAACAACTTGTATTCTCTTATTGTCTAAACCACTTACTGTCCACATTTCACTTCCATATAAGGCTATACTCAAAATAAATACCTTCAGCTAATATTTCCTAACATTTAAATTTATATTTGATTTAACAAATTTCTCTTTTTTTAGAAATGTTTTTCTTGCTAATGCCAATCTGAATTTTGTGTCTTCTCTACTTCAGCCATCATCAGTTATTTTGCTGCCCAAATAGCAAAACTCATCTACTACTTTTAGTGTCTCATTTCCTGATCTAACTATCTTAGCATTGCCTGATGTAATTCAATTACATTCCATTACCCTTGTTTTACTTTTGTTGATACACATTGTACAATCTTGCTTCAAGACACTATACATTCTGTTCAGAATCTCAAAGAATGTAGACCAGCAACACTGCCAAACATTTCCTCTAAACCTAAAGCTGAAACATGGAATTACCTTTCTTCAATGTATCTTCTAAGACAAGACATAGTGTCAGTGTTGCCTCATGTGTCCACATTTCCCTGGAAACCAAACCGATCTTTCCTGAGGCTGACATCTAATAGTTTTATGATATAACAGGCGATCAAAAAGTTTCTATTTGAAGGCCATACAGTTCAGAACTGGTTTGCCTATCAAGCAAAATTGCTGTGAGCAATGAGGCAATCATACCACTGATGCAACAGGTTGAAGACACCTATCAGGTAAAACACCCTGTCCTGCTGAGTGAAGAAGTCCATAATCACCAGCTGCACATCCTCGTCCAACAGGAACTGTCGACCTTTCAAGTCCTTTTTTAAAGGATCTAAGGGGTGATAATCACATGAGGAGAGATCAGGACTATAGGGCAGGTATTAGAGTGTCTACCACTTGAGTTGGTTAACTTCTGCATTATGACATTTGCGATAGGGTGACATTTGTTATCATGAAGCAGCAAGGAACTTTGTGCACCATTTCAAAATGGTAGTTTTCGATCGACATGCTGCCTCATACACATTCTTCATTCTCTGATGGATTTCTATCCGAGTTTGTCCTTAGGCAGCCAAGGAACAGCAGCAGCACATTGGTCCTATTTGGACACTTTGGTAATAATGACATCATAGTTCACATTTCCGCATGCATGTCGCAAAGACATGATTACAACACTGATACACTGCCTACGTTTTGATGCCTATATATCCATATCGGAATCGCACTACATTACATATACACTAAAGCAATGTCCTCAAATGGAAACTTTTTGATCACACCTTACATGAATATAGTAATGAAAGGTAGTACCATTCCCACTTACTGAAAAGGCAACTAAGGAATTATTCAAAAATATCAACAGATGGTTCAAGGCAAATGAAATGTCATTGACTTTAGACAAGATTCAGTACATACAGTTCAGTACTTCTAGAACTCCACAAGCCACAAAAATTTGTTTCTCAAACAATGAAATATGATAAGTAGTAGAAAGTGTTAATTTTATGGAAGAATCTTAATTGGAAAACAAATTGTCTAGGTCTGGTGTTAATTCTAGAACATCCTGTAGAGACCTCTTCCAAGAAACTGGGTATTTTACTACTACCTAAAAAAAAAAAAAAAAAAGATACATAATATGTCTTTTCTCAAAAAATAGTGAAAAGTGTAAATATAAGACTAGGACAAAAAATTCAACAAAGACTTCAGGACATTAACATCAGTTCAGGAATACAGATGGGTGCACAGGTATACAATAATCTGCCACAGTAGGTTTAATGTTATGTAGGTAATGTAGTGGAGGGTAAGACAAAATTAAGGAACTTTAAGTTTGACAATGCCTTTACATTAACTCTTAAATATAATGTTTTAAGTTATTTTATAATTAGAAATAGTAAAATGTATTTTACTGCATTGCACTTCCATTAAATTAAAGGTACATCTTCGACTTCTTTCCACATCCTGGAGACCATTTTTCTTTGAAACCATGGAATATAACTAAAGTAATATAATTACCCACCCAGACAGCCACACAGGTCCCATGCTGGCTCTGGTATTTGGGAAGGCCTGCTGGCCCCAGATAGAATCCACCCGGCAGATTAACAATGAGGGTTTGTGTGCCCGGCCAGCCTGGATGTTGTTTTTAGGTGGTTTCCCACATACTAGGTGAATCTGGGCTGGTACCCATGTTCACCTCAGTTACATGATTCACAAACATCCAGAAAATGCTCACACACTTTCACTTGGGGTAAAATGGGATGCAGACAGATTGGGTACACAAATTCCATCACTGAGGGGATGGGGTGGCAGTCCTTGTGGTGACAGGAAGGGCATCCAACCACACTCAACCACTAAAATTACCAAATCCAAACACTAACGTGCTGATCTTGTGGAGTTCCAGGATAAAGGCCAGGAAAAAAAGGAGGAGACTGGAGTGTTGTTATTGTAGAATACTGCAACACTGAATAGAGTGGAGTGGAAATGAGAAAACCCTAGCACTATTGTCAGACACAACTGTACGTAGAAAAAAAGACTGTGTTCTCACAGATGTGGTCAATATGTTTGGTTCCTCAAGGAAATAACAATTGCAACTTCACCAAGTTCCAGTCAGACACATCTCTGTGAAACAGCAACAAATGAGTTCTGTGGCCGATAGCAGTTTTCTGTGGACCACTGATGTATAATGTACATTGCCCCTCACTTTATAGACACACACACTAGCAATGAACAAGATACTATGAAATGAAGCTGTCTCTTTATTTGCATTAACCAACCTTTCTCCGAAAACACACATGAATGATGGAATCAAACTGCCACCATTCTACTGCCATAATGATGCTGCAGTGTGAAACAAGACTAAGCAGTACAAAGCTGGGGACACTATGATATGAAAGAATAGAATGATGAATACCGGAAAGATAAAACAATACACACAGCATGGCATGATGTGAAAATGCTTTGTTTACTGTAAAGGTTTGATGCCATATCAACATTGTAGTCAACACAGTTGCAACAAAAATGTTCTGATTTCTTATTCTTTAGTGGAAAAAAAATATATTTTGACATTCCTATAAATTAAACATGGCTGAGTTCACCCACCATTAATGTATAGTGCGAATCATGGAGTATTTTTGGCTTAAATGTTGAGTGGAGAAGTGTTTAGCAAACTAAGCAGTTGCAGTTGGGAAACACACTTTAACAGATACATGTTCACAGGAAAAGGAACAGTTACCTAGATTTCTGATGACACATTTGTTTTTGCTGAAGAATTTGCCTGCAAAAGCGATGGAATCAGATATCTTCAGAACGCCACTGAATATCTGGCACATTTATACAAATTTATACAAACATGAAAGAATTGTACGAGAGATTATTTTTTTAAAAGTAGCGTACATTCAGATTAAGATGGTATACATGCTGCAGGAGTGCTAGAATAATGATAGGCACAGAAGATAGGAAATGAGACTTGCAAGTTTGTCAAGAGATGACAGCGGATAAACTACAGTTACTCTTTCTACAAAATGAATTAAAAGTGCTGTAACACCAGAAGTAAGTACAGAGTGGGATGATAGATAATGAAATGAATTTCAGTGTGTTTCAGAGCTACGACAGTGAGTATATTCTTCATAATAACTATTCTATGTGGATTCTTTTCTCACAGGTAGCACACTTACATTTATCTGTTAAGATAATATTATCATGAGCCTGACAAACTGAGACTTACTCTCAGACTAGAACACTGGAACTGCAGGCAGTGCTTCCTTTCATCTGTAATTGTTCTTTTCACACGTCTGAAGTAGACTTGGAAAGGGAAAATTATTTCACACAGTATACAGCTTACACTTATTAAAACCTACACACACTACCTTTTTTACAAGAAAAACCTTTAATCTTGTAGCCTCAATAACAATAATAATTAAATAGAAAATCTTACCAACTGGTATTGGTATTGTGGTTGTTTCAGTCATACTAAATCTTCTTTCGATGTTATCTGTTATGGGCAATGAGCTCTGCGAGGATGTCAATGACTTGCTAGTTACTATCCTTTGGAGTCTCTCATTGTCTTGTTTCAGATTTAGCATTTCATTCTGAAATAAGAGACCCTTATAAAGTAGATGATAACATGATAAGTTTTATTTTCATAACCTGATATTTAACAACATATTATGGTTGTGGCACACATGAAAAATCCTCTCATTATTAGATGTATGTAAATTCTTACTATAAGTTGACATTACTTAGTTCATTTGAGCTTATTATCAAACTGTGAGTATTTGGGGGGAGGGGGGTAATCTATGGAAGTACCTATACAGGCACCATGGCAAGCTGTGGGTGGAAATGTCATCTTTTTAATTTTATACACTTTTTTTAAAAAAGTTAAATTTTTCTTAATTTTTTCCAAAATTTTTTATGAATACAATTGTTTTTTTATTACAAAAATATTTATGATTCCAGTTTAGCACAGGTACAGATTTTTACTACTTTTTGTGCTATCAAAGAGAACAGGATTCTTTGTGCAATGAAAGTAAACAGATTATCAACCACAGAGAAATTAACATAATAATAATTATGCCTTTTACGTAATCTGAACTCTCATTATACAGGGTGAGGCATAATATCGAGTGATCTAAAAAAGTGCGTGACTCAAACTGCTTTGGAGAGAGGTGGAGAGGATAGCACCTGTTACGTTTGGCGCGAAATAGCATTTAGTCAAAATGGAGTGCTGGACCCCACAGAATCGTGCATACGCTGTCAAAGCATTTTATCAAAATGGTAGTTCGTACCAGCTAGCACGTCATGCATTCCGCAACCACTTCAACATTAATCAGAATTGACCAGTGCCATCTACCTGCGCAATTAAAAACTTTGAGGAGACGGTGTCAACAACAAGGAAGAAAACTGGGAGACCAGAAACTGCGCACACACCTGAAAACATCAAATGTGTAAGAGTTGCCTCTGAGAGAATCCCTCATCGCTCAGCTCGCTGGCACAGCATTACACTTGGGATTTCAAACAGAATGGTAAGAAGAATTTTACACAAAGATTTGCACTTTCACCCCTACAAAATCCAAATGGTTCAGGCCCTTAAGGAAACAGATTATGTGAGACAAAGACAGTTCTGCTTAAAATTTTTGGACATGATTGATCAAGACGAGGACATTGTAAACCATTTGTGGATGAGTGATGAAGCTCACTTCCATCTCTCCGGTCATGTGAACAAGCAGGACTTTCAATTTTGGAGTGACGTCAATCCTATAGAACTGCATCAACAACCATTGCACTCAGAAAAAGTTACTGTGTGGTGCGCCATGTCTTCATTAGGGATCATAAGGCTGTACTTTATTGAAGATGGCCTTGGCAATGCTGTAACAGTGACTTCGGAGAGATATGCAGATATGTTGGAAAACTCTTTTACTCCACAACTTGCACACTATGAAGTGAATGATGAGACTTTTTCCAGCAGGGTGGAGCAACCTCCCACATTGCCCGAGTATGCATGAATATTGTCAATCGTTTGTTTCCTAACCATGTGATCTCCCGAAATGTGGATATTTCAAGGCACTCTCATTCACTGGACCTCACAACATCTGACTTTTTTTTGTGGGGTTATCTGAAAAGCAAAGTTTACCAAGATAACCCTTCTCAAACAATTGAAGCCCTGAAAGAGCAGATGCAACAGGAAGTTGTTCAAATCCTGTTGGCAATGCTGTGAAATGTGATGAGTCACTCAAGGTCCAGCTGGAAGAATGTGTGCATCTAAACAGACGCCATCTTGCCAGAGTTATCTTAAAAAAATAACTGATGTTTTACTCTTGCAGCGAATGCTTTTTCATGTATTTTAAGAGTATGAAATAATTTTTTTTAACAATGTGTTTTTGCTTAACAGCCTTTTAAAAATTGCTCTTTATTATGCCTCACCCTTCATTTTGAAGGGTATTATATAGCCTTTCAGAGAAGGTTAATTTGTCTCTCATATAAATAAAAACACCACCAAAGCTTTTGTTTTGACAAGAAATACACTACATTAGAAAGCCATACCCTCATCTTAATAACAGTGTCCTTCAATGATTCCAGTTGATGTGCAGAGCTGAGAGCTTCAAGGCGTATGTCAGTCAGCACAAGATCTTTCTCACGCAGTTGTTTCTTAAGTTCTTCTACAACATCACTGTTAGACCCATCTTGAGAGTCTTGTCCATATATCCTGAAAAAGACAATAGTATGTGTCATTACTAGAGTCAATCAATCATACAACACAAGATGAATTTTTTGTGGCACGTGAGAAAGATACATGCAGTACAAGCACAGCTTATGAAGCAATACATAAACCATCAACCAGTATTTTGGTATTCCTTAGGAATGATGTGATTTTTCTGTTCTCCTAGTCAATACTGTGAAAAATAAAGCCATCCCCTAATATTGCACTATCATACTTAGACTATTTATGAGTTACCTTACACCCAATGGCTCTGAATCTCATTACTATTGGAATCTCACTAGAATAATATTTCAGATTGTTAATATAAGTACTCCACTTTGAGATGTTTATTCTATTTCTTCATTAATGCTTCACATGCTTAAACTCGCACTACTTCCTAAATTGTGTTTCAATCAACTCTCAGTATTTTATTTGAGAAAGGCAAGTTCTAGGACTTTGCTGAAAATATTGGAGAGGCAAGTCTTTTTGGCTTGTCTCATTATCAACAGGAGACAATGTTTCAAACCTATTCTCTGGAAGTAATGGGGTTTGCCTTTCACCCATATACTACACTCAAAAGTTCCTGCAGAAGAGTTCTTGAGTCGCCAATCATCAACTGAGAACTGGTGCTAAATAAAGAACAGGCATTCACTTCCACTCAGAACCACATAGTAAAATAAGTAAACGAAAACACTAAGTATGATGGCCAACTACTACTACTGCTACTGAGAAAGCTGCCAAACTACTAGTTCCTATCTATAATTTCTAAATTTCACAGTTTAATTTATCACAAATTTTCACTGTACCCTTTACTTTGCTAAAGAAGAAATACATCTCACCTCAGCAAAACCACTGGGTCTATGGTCAAATCTACTTTCTGCTATGGTTTTTCTCCAGGGGGTGTTAGCATAGCAACATAATGGCAGAATCTCTGTGGAATTTGATATGTATGGATAGCAAGTAGTCCACTAGAAAAAAAGAATGCCAGTTTGCTTCGGGAGAAATACTGAAGTTTAGAAGATAAATGTTTTATTGGAAAACTTGTCCCTAAACTGTTTTAAGGTAACTGCAGTGCTTGTTGTTTTAAGAAGGTCATTCATTTTAAAGCTGAATTACTGTTTCAGTAATGGTCCAGAGAGTATTCTTTATCTTCTGGATGAAAGAACAAGGAGATTCTATTGGAATAAATCTCTTCTTGGTGTGAAAATTTTCCATAAGAATTGAGATTTTGAAATTAAATGAATAATTTCATGTGACTGCCTCTTGTAATGGTCGGATGCATGAAAAATGTAGGCACACAGCGGCACTGTGATGTCACCGTTGCTGTGAGTACAAACAAGGAAAATTGTTAAGTGACAGATGACGATGAAGCAAAATTTCATAATATAGCAATGAGCAGACAGTGTTCAACAAAAATAATGATTAGCATAAATATTCTTTAACCACTTAAACACAACACACCATGCTAAGTAAGTTGTTTATGATACAATCATATCAGCAGACATTGTCATAGATGTGATGGTGATGTCTGAAAGTATTGTTCAAGAAAATTGTTTTGAAGCCTTCCAGAGGAGAAACAGAGGTCATCAAACTCCACATGACATGAGCAACAAAGAGAGAAGGATTACGTGCTTACTCCTACAATGGGGTATAGGAAATAAAGCCAAGTGATGGACAAGTATGAGTGGCATACCGGGAATGTTTTCAATTGTTTACTGTAGGTAAAGTGAAGATGTTAGTTATGACTTGATGATGAAGGATTACTTCATTCACCTGACTGTCAATTCTTAAAACATGTACATAAAATGCTCAAATGTCTGCTTGAATCAGAAACCTCTTTCTCAGTACTCTTTCAATACAGTCACCCATGTTACACAGTTAATCTCAGTGTAATCCAGTATATAACATGATGTGTCTAATTGTAATCAGGCTACTGTGGCTTGTGTATACTGTTCAGCCTGTCAACAGGACTTAAAGGGTCATTTCAAGCTTAGACTACATATTGTCAGTTTACATGCTACTGTGTGACACTATTGTGAAATACAAAACATTGAATATCTGGCTTATACTGATTATCTGCAGTTAACAACAACATTATCTACAAATTATGACTTGTAATCATGCACTTCCATTCTGGAAGCAATTGAGAGGATTGTGTCAATCAATACATTACACATTTTCCTCCATACAATCAATCAGGCCTCTAGGCATCCATTACCAACAACAGTAGAAACCTTCTGTACCATTTTGTGCAGAGATAGTAGGCAAGGGAACATCTGGAATGGAACCTGGATCAATGGTACTGGGATGCCTCCTAAGAGAGGCACAAGATTTGTCTGAAATGTGATGATCATCAAAGTATAGAGTGGAGGCAACCACATATCAATGCTCGACTCAGGCACACAGTCATATAGTATCATCAGTAAGTCGGTCAGTCATGTTTAGGGCTGGTTTGGTGTATGGAAGTTAGATGCCTCCCATTACTGTCATGGCTAATTTGAGGGTTTTACAATATCAGAACAGGATTCTCTCAGCCCTGCTGTCAACGTTCCAGTGATGGGTTCTACTTTCAAGGTGATAATGCACGGCAATACTATGCCCACCTCATGATCATCATCTCCAGGAAGCAGGAACTGTCAAATGTCCTGCAGTATAAAGCTGACAGGAACCAGACTGAACATTCTGGAGACCACTCCTCACACTCTGGATGACCTCAAAAGGGCTTGCACTGCAATGTTTGTATCACCTTGTGACTGGCACACCAAGGAGTATTGAAACAAGTTACAGAAACAGAAAGGAGCAATAAAGTAGTGGATTTTACTCAGGAGCAGATTTTGATTTCGCTGATGTTATTTGGATTTTGGTTATTTTTCCCCCACAGCCAAGTTTTTTTAAGTTTCATAATGATTATTATTTCATTCACTGGACCTCTCCAACCTAAACCCACATACATTCACAAATATGCAGCTTGTGTAAAACTTCATTTGAATAGTTTACTAGGACTGAGCAACCTAACTGCTTTTCACGAGGGATTACCTCACCACCAAAGATCAGTATAGGGTGCACATTATCCCATTTACACAGCATTGGACCAGAAGCCTCAATCTGAAGATTATAAGGGATGTGCACTGGGAATCTTATCAATTTGTCAATCAGACCGACAACTGTGAACTTGCAGAAAAATATGTGCAATGCAATTTACCACTACCCCATACACAGCATGGAGTAAAGAAAACAGGGAGGAGGTTACTCCCCAAAGAGTTGTGGTCTCTATGATCCAGATTTGTCCTTGAAGGCATTTTGCCAAAAGTATGAATGAACCAGAAATTCACAAAGAGAAGGAATATCAACGTTTAACTCCTTATTGACACAGATCATTATAGATGGAGCACAAGCTCAGAGCGAGGTAGAATGGGGAAGAAAATCAACTGTGCCCTTTTGATAGAACCATACTGGCATTTGTTTTAATTGATTTAAAGAAATCACAGCAAAGTAGAACAAATGAAGAGTGGGGTTCAACATCCTTTGGATAACAAGGTGAGTTGAGACAAGGAACAAGCTCAGCAAGACTTAGGATTCTGCCTTAAAATTATTAAAATAGTGGAAGGAAGCTCACGTTAGCACAAAACTAATAAAATCAGCTAGTTACAATCTGACTGGGTACCTCTTCCCGCCAGTGGACTTGGCTATTGTAAAAACACCTTGCACAGTCCAGAAGCACCTGGGAATGGATTGTGTACAGAGCATCATCACCAGGACTGCAGAAAGCCAAAGGAATGGGGCGCTGAGCACATATAGCGTTACACCATGGAAATATTGTGCCATATTCAAAGAGGATATTAAGGTCAATGTTAACTTGTTGCTTTGCTGATTCATCCCGTAAACAGACAGATGGCTGCTCCTTTGGCAGGGACCGAGCTGGCACACGGTGGCTAGTTAGAGAGAGCTCCAACATTAGGCGCATTATGGATCCCTTAGGGAAATTGAGTCCAGGGCTAGAAAGAAGTCCAATGTGCACTCAGTATGTATGCTGGTGGGCCTCAACCGAGATACAGAGGAGGCCCTGCCTACAGCTATCAAGGGTTCAGGGTTCAGCCATCTGCAAGTCGTGGCTCATGTCAGAACAAGTGACGGCTATCATTTGGGTTCTGAGGCCACCCTCGTTCATGTAGACGGCTGGCAGAAGTGATGAAGGGTGCTGGCATCCCTTGTGGTGTGCAAGTAGAGCTCACAATTTGAAGCATTATTCCCATGGGGCTGATTGGGGCCCTTTGGTTTGGAGCTGAGTGGAGGGTCCCAACCAAAGGCTCTGTCAATATTCTGACAGTCTTGGTTGCAGACTTCTGGACCTGAGTTAATTGGTGGAGAATTGTATCACACCCCTTCATAGATCAGGGGTGCACTACACAAAGTATGCAGCTACTCAGGTAGCAGAGTACTTGTGCAGTGCACATGGTTTTTTTTAGGTTAGACAGTAGTTTGAGGTCCTCCAATGAATACTCACCAGTCGATAAGCAGAGAGTAAAAACACTTCGACTGTCAAAATTTTTAACAGTAAACTGCCGAAGTATTCATAATAAAGTTCCTGAATTTACTACCCTCCAGAAAAGCTGTCTCACACAAATTATTTTCGGAACTGAGAGTGGGCTGAAACCCAAAAGCAAGCTCAGAAACATTTAGCAAGGCATGGAACATATATTGGAAAAACAGATTAGACACTGCAGTAGGGGGACTATTCACTGCAGTTGATAAAAATATTGCCTATCAAGGTTGAAACTGAGTCTGATCATAAATTTATCTGAATGTGAGAAGCAGGCCTCGGTGAACTACAGTTAATTATCAGATGTTTCTACTGGCCACCTGATTCTGCCATAACAGTTGCAGCATCATTCAAAGAAAGTATATGCTCAGCAGAGTGGAAATACCATCATGCAATATTAGTTGGAGGCGACCTTAATCTACCAAGTATAGACTGGGATGTCTATGGATTTACTGCATGTGGTATGGACAGACAGTATTGTGAAGTACTTTTGAACATATTTTCGAAGTACTATATTGAACAGCCCACACGCAATGACCTTGTAACTACAAATTGGCCAGACCTTATAGACAGTGTCAGTATAGAGACAGGGATTAGTGATCATTATATCATAGCAACAATGGTTACTTAAGTTAATAAATCCATCAAGAAAGCTAGCAAGCCAGCACAGTATTTATGTTAGAAAGAGCAGACAAGCAATTATCAGCACCTTACTTAGACAATGAAAAGACATCATTTATTTCTGATATGACAGATGTAGATGAATTATTGGCAAAGTTTAAACTGATTGTAAATTTCTCTATGGATAAGTATGTGCCAAGTAAATGGCTTAAGGACAGAAAAAGCTGATGAAGCAGACATTTCTGCACTCTCAGTTAAAAAAAGAACATGCAAATGTTGACAGGCAAAAGTTAGTAGAAATTCATGTCTCTGTAAGAAGATCGATGCGAGAAGCAGACGATGACTTCCACCATCCCACCTTAGTGAAAGCGCTTGGGCATCCCTGAAGGGAACAAGGTGTTCTTTTGCAAAGCACTACTGAGAAAATTCAGAGAACTGACATTTGAGGCTGACTGCACAATGATTCTACTGCCGCCAACTATCTGCAAGTGGGACAGGAAGGGAAATGGCTAGCAGTGGTAAAAATTACCCTCAACCATGTGCCATGCATAGTATGTATGTAGAGATAGATTGCTCTCAATCTCATTTCCAGTTTCTTTTTTAAATTAAGATTGTTCCACTTATTTATTACTAATGCACCACAATTACCACCCCCTAGCCTAATTTCTAAACTGGATATTCATTTGTGAGTATCTTTATTTTAAAAGTAAAGAACATCATATTTTAAAACTTCAGCATCATCTGCAATTTATGATTATGCTATACAGCATATTCCTAAACCTATCTTAGTCTAGAAATTGCCACAACAGTAAGACCATCGATCTTCTAATTATAGGTAATCTAACTGCCTTGTTTCTAGAGGGTTGCAACAGTCACCTTCACATTTATTTTATAACTTAATAAATTGCAATACTCATCTTTATATCCAAGTTACTCACATGGTATGGTTATATATAAACATTCTACAGTTCTAAGGCCTCTTTCACACAGGGCAACTGACAAGTGCTTTTCAGGGATGCTTCCTCTGTCAAAGCATCACTTTAATTGGGAACCGTCAGGTGTGCAGCCCCACTATGCTTTTGTAGTACTCAGTGGTGGACTGCCACCACCGGAGGCACAGAATCACGACTGAGCTACCGCTGGCCTAACACCACTCCCATTAGCAGCCTTCACACGCCACTACTCGGTGGCATCGATGACCAGCCAAACTGCGAGTTGCCACATAGGAACAGTCGGCATGTGACATCAGTGTAGCAGTACCAGTAGCGGTAGCAGTATCAGTAGTGCAAGTACACCTGTTCTTAGCAGCAGTGGGCTGTGATGTGCCATGTGAATGCTTGGGCACTGCAGAGAAATGCTTCTTGGAGGTGTCATTTGAAAGGGCCCAAAGACACTTTAATTCAGCTGATGTAATTTTCCTTCTATCACTTTTTAAAAGTACCTGTGTCTTGCTTCCAAGCAAAGGCAGCTCTGCTACTTATCAAGGTACAACCTTTGATGACCTACCTATTTGACAATCTCTTCTTCATCTTTGCTTCCTTCCTCTTCATAATAAGTGGGTTCTACTAAAAATAGATTCGGACTGCCTCTGCCTCCCATCTCTCCCCCCCATCCCCCCCTTTCCCCGACCAATTCCCCTCCTTGAAAAGGGAATGCACTGTTCTGAAAAACAGGCGTACTGTTTTCTGTCTAAGTATTTCTATGGGGAGAAGTCCAAACTACACCATCTCCAGGCAAGTACTATCCAACCTTTCTGTCTCTTTGTGATTTTTGGAATTTTCTGAACTGAATTTTCCTTTCTATGCAATGGTGGATCGTTTGTTAACTGTATATTCCACTTATCATTTGTAAATTTCTTTTTCGATTATTTATAACAAGTCAATGTGTATGTTAGGCTACATGCTGGGCACTTATAATTACTAAATAGCACAGTTGCTTGAACTTAATAAAACTGAACATTTTAAGACTCAGACAGTAGTCATGTTACTAATGAAAGATACTTAAATACAACAACAAAATCAAACTTTTTTTAATTATACTACACATCTGCCACAATTTTCAGTAGATGCATCAGCAACAATCAATGGTTGACTGCACTCACTTTGTAAAACTATCCAACATGACATGCTAGCTGGTACTGCAATATGGCTGAAATCAAGAGGAAACTACAGTCGTAATGTTCTCTGAAGACATGCAGCTCTGCTGTATTTTTAAATGATGATGATGACATCATTTCGGGTAAAATATTCCAAAGCAGGGTGTATACACAGATAAGGAAAAAAAATTTCCTGGATTTCCTGCTTAAAAATACACTTTCTCCCAGGTGAAAATACACTTTTTTCGTGTTAACTGACAGTATACTTTTCCTCAGAACTGTAAAACTTATCAATCCTTTGAATTCCTATGGTTTTATACACCAGTGTAGAATTTCCCAGCACTTTGGAAAATTAAACTCAGGGAAAAAAAACACGTTTTGGAAAGATCTTTGATGTGACGCAACATGTACACTGCATATTTTCGTATTACGAAAGTATAAATTCGAATTCCACCAAACACCGCATGTTACATTCTGAAGCACTGAAATCGAGATAGTGATGCGATTTTGTAAGCCAGTCATAGCTTACGTCACGTGATCTTGCCAGCCGATGACAGCGGATATTCGGAGCATAGGACACATGATGTAGTCAGCCAATAGCAACATCACTGTTAAGCAGCGCGGACATACAAATAGGAAAAGTTAATGGTTTAAATTAACATTCATCGTGTTTCTACAAGAAAAGAAAAGCTTTCATATGTAATATTAGTCTTGAAGATTAATCAACTGCATGAGAAGTTAAGCTTTCACATATAATGCTGGTCTTTTTTGCGTGTGTTTCACTTTAAGATACATCACACAAATGTGCGAGTAAAATTTTTTAACGATGACATAAATGTCTGATCTTCTGGGCTCAAAATTCTTCTAAACAGTCATCCACAAAGAGCTGATTTTTAAATGAGAGTCAAATGCTCTGTGATTTAAGAAATTCATCGTACATTCTCGCACATAGATCACCTTATGTAAAAAGAAATTTACTTTGAAAGTAATGCTTTTCAAACAAGCATTCGCAATATTTTCCCGTGACCTGTTAGAAATAGGTTCATTTCAGCAGCTGCCAGAGAGCACCAGATAACAGGCGTCACCTTGCTTGCGCAGATACAATGACGCAGGAAGCCCGTATGTTCGTACGAGTAAAACGTTAAAAGATCTTACATTATGTCATAAAAGAAACAAGACATCAGAGGATACTCCAAGAGCATCGGAATTTCATGAACCATACTAAAATGCATAATTTGGCTTAAAGTGCACATTCATATGTCCAGATTTGGATGCATATCTTCTTGGAGTACCAGTACCGTATTCTCTCTTGTTTGGTTCTTTATTATGGCATAATTCCATACATGCTAGAAGATGAAAATGCACACTTGAAATGCAGTGAGCAGTTGAAACTAGCCAATAGTGTGGAATTAAACACTTTGTATCAAATTAATTGACTGCCTCAGCGGAAAAGATTAATAAAAGCCACATTTATTTAGCAAACCGACAACAATAACTTCATTGTTCTCCAAGGCGATCAATGCTTGACTGTCAGAAAGGTGGAAATAAAATAAAATCTGAAACTAATAACATATTTTAGTCTTCTGTAATTATGTGAATGTATTTTAACTCACTTGATAGCTCCCGGTCACAGTAATCCATTTTGTTTTGATCTACAATATTTCCGAACTGTGGAAATACTACACCCCCACCAAAGCATTTGAGGTAGGACACCAAAAATTTGAAAAATTGACTTTTCAAAAATATGTTCATTTAGTACCGCACATCTTTCTGAAGATGTCTGATACATAAAATACACATGTCCAAGGAAATGTAAGGTATGTTATTTAATCTTAAAGTGTGCCAAACATCACTGGATTTTGCTCTGTGGAATTCAAATGTGTAATTTTTTAATGGATGCCATCAAGCTACACTCAGAACAGTGGAAATTAAAAAGTCCTGTTGTGCCTCTCCTACTCCCAGTCAGCTGGTGTGACATTCTGCCCTTCTACCCTTGCTACTAATATTGGATGGGAGTATTTGTGGCCAGAGAACAGGAACTCTTCAGAATACTTGCACTGTTTATCACCTATAGTTAATAACTTGCTGTTTTGTCTGACAATTAAATATAGGCTACATAAAATGAGTAAAGACAAGAGACAAGCAAGACAGTACATATTTCTTCAATCCTTAAGTCCAGCATTTTTTCTCGCTAATCTTGCTACAGCTTTACATGGCGTGCTTTCCTTTCTGGGAAAGGATCTATTACCTCATCAAACTTCATCAAATGTTCTGCTACCCAAAATTGGTGTAGTTTCTTGATCTGATTATGTGTATTTTGTCACTGTCTGCTAGATAAAATGAAACAGGCCTGCCTAATATTGCAGCAATTGTAACACACATCAAATAAAAGAGTGTTTTGGCACAAATGGTCATTTTTATGACATGACAGAATATAATTCAAGAAGTGCCAAACCAAATGCCTATTAGGCCTACTACAAGCATAAAACCTTATGTTAGAAAGTAGTTTCGCATTTCATTCATACGCTCCAACTTCTCAATCAGTAGATCGAAAGGCAGTAGTATGAAATTTTTATATAAATTTGGAATCGTCATATTCTTCCATAATTTGTATGATGTACCTGTTTCTTCTCCTTCCTCTTTCAAACAAACAATATTTTCATCATTGATTCTGTAACTATTCCTGCCAGTGTCAAAACTTATTCTCCGGTTAACTTCACTAACCCTGATACAATCGCCGCATTACTTACCAAATGTATAAATACAGCCGTGCCTTTGGACATGTGTGAAATACCATCAGGGTCTAAGATGCATGGTTGTGCTCACAAAGTCTTTTTGATATACTACGCCATCTATCATTGAAGATTTCAGTCAAGTGCACCCCAAATTATAAAGTCCATTCGAAGGCATTATTTTTACAGTTTACCTATCAACGGATGATGTAATTTGCAACAACTCTAAAGCTACTGGTCACATAAAAACTGCCAATCTCTTGCCAATGATATAAATACCTTCAGTGACTCCCTGCACTTAAAGCCACATCATCTGTAAACCAACCAGTGTGAAAAGTGGTTGCTGCCACACAAAAATTATACAGGATGGAACAAGACAGCAACATCTCTCCTTCAACAGTTTACAACTTGTACCCTGAACATACAGAGTGACATCGCTCTTCTTCTAATATGGAATCACCAGAACATAAAACAAAGAGTGCAGAATCTCCCTATAGTCCCATGCATTAAATATTGATCAACAAGCTCCCACACAAGATAATCAAAGTTCCAACGTTGGAATCGACTCAACAGATGTCTGTCAGACTACAAATGTCAGTGATTCACCATCTGTCTCTGTTTCCCTGTCAGCATCTAGCAATCATTCTCAATTTGAAACTTGCTTGTACAAAGTAGCTCCTACTCCTGTTCCATGGATCAAATAATAGTCCTCTCCATCCTGTAACACTGAAATCTCAAGATGACTGTGATGATGATAATTCTAAATGTGCTTCAGTAATTTTGGTTATATCTATGGAGGACATGCCACACTGTGCTTAACAACCTGATGAAGACCCTTTTCATCAGTGGAATAATTCAAATGGTTCATAAAGGCAGCCAGGAAATGTAAAAAGGTATTATCTATTGCCAAAAAATGCACAAAGAATTATGAAGATTTGAGACAAATAATCGTCAAAGTCCTTGTCAATACAAAAAACATAAACATATGCAACAAATTACACAGATTGTCACTAGCATTAGAAATGGAAACAGGATGTAAAAGTGTGTCAACATTGCTTCTATCATAAAATACCAACAGAACACAAATGATTGATCAGCTATCCCCCAAAACTCTAATACAGTTTCTTCAGGTGGAAGAATCAGCAATGATAAAGGCATGAGGAGGCAGAAGGCAATGGAAACCACTGGCAAAGGATTCCAGACCAGTCCCCCATTTGGATCTCCGAAAAGGGACTACTAAGGGGGAGGTGACCATGAGGAAAAGACTGAATAACCAACAAAAGGATAACATTCTATGAGTCACCATGTGCAATGTCAAAAGTTTGAAGATTGTAAGATAGCTAGAAAATCTGAAAAGGGGAATGCTTAGGCTCAAACAAGGTATAGTTGTGATCAGTGAAGTGGAAAGACGACAAGGATTTCTGGTCAGATGAGTATAGGGTACTCAAAACAGCAGCAGAAAATGGTATAATGGGAGTAGGATTTGTTATTAATAGGAAGGTAGGGCAGAGAGTGAGTTATGGAGAACAGTTCAATGACAGGGTTATTCTCATCAGAATTGACAGCAAATCAACACTGACAATGATAGTTCAGGTATACATGCTGAAGATGAAGAGATTGGGAAAGTGCATGAGAATATTAAAGAGGTAATCCACTATGTAATGAGAGATGAAAATTTAATAGTCATGGTGGATTGGAATGCAGTTGTAAGGGAAAGAGTAGAAGAAAGAGTTACAGGAGAATACGCACTTGGTACTAGGAATGAGATAGGAGAAAGACTAATGGGAGTTCTGCATACATTTCAGCTAGTAAAAGTGAATACTCAAATCACAAGAGAGGAGGTATTAAGAGACTAGTCAGAAATAATTACCATGCAAAGAAGTGGGATATGGAAATACTAAGGAATGAAGAGAGAGACTAAGTTCTCCGAGGTCTTTTGGCATCATATTGTATGAATAATTACAGTTAATAGCAAGGTGTGCGGTTTGAAAATGGGCATGTCAGCCCAAAACCAGTAACCACTATATCTCAATCAATGCAACTCAGATGGACAAAATAAAAAGTTATCGAATTTCCTCAGAACTGAACAGTTGAGGACTTACCATACTGTGGCAGCATGCCTCAAATAAGCAAGAAGGGATACATAACGTTCCATGAGGATTTCTAAAATCACCACGGGAAGTGACAACAAAACAATTATTCACATTAGTGTGTATAATGTAGGAATCTGGTGATATACCATCTGACTTCGGAAAAACATCACCCACACGATTCCAAGGTTTGCAAGAGCCGACAAGTGCGAGAATTGTTGCACAATCAGCTTAACAGCTCATGCATCCACGTTGCTGATAAGAATAATACGCTGAAGAATGGAGAAGAAAATTAAGGATATGTTAGATGACAATAAGTTTGGCTTTAGGAAAGGTAAGGGCACTGGAGAGGCAATTCTGACATTGCAGTTTATAATGTAAGCGAGACTAAAGAAAAATCAAGACACATTCACAGGAATTCTCAACCTGGGAAAAGCATTCAACAATATCAAATGGTGCAAGACATTCGAAATTCTGATAAAAATAAAGGTAAGCTATAGGGGAAGTGTTGTGACTCGCCGATCTTTCAAAGTGCCGCCGCACAGTTACGCGCGTACTCTACATGCGGCGCTGTCTGCCAGCTGTGCAGCAGCAGCGCCACCTAAGCGGCCAGCCAGCCAGCGGCTGCTAGACTTGGACTCAGTTATGATTTGACTGTTAAAGTGTACACACATCTTACTCTGTTTACTTGATCTGTGACTTTCATGTATTGCATCTTCCTTGACATATATTTGTTCAACTTGAAGTTATAACAGAAAGATGGGTAATATACAATATGTACAAGAACCAAGAAGGAACAATGAGAGTGGAAGACTAAGAACGAAGTGCTGGGATTAAAAAGGGTGTAAAAAGACAGGGATGCAGTTGTTCACTAGTACTGCTCAATCTATGCATCAAAGAAGCAATGACGAAAATAAAAGAAAGGTTCAAGAGTGGAATTAAAATTCAAGGTGACAGATTAAAGTAATGAGAAGCAGCTGAATGAGATCAGCAAGAAACGTAACACAGGATTGGTGATCATGAAGTAGATGAAGTTAAGGAGTTCTGCTGCCTAGGCAGCAAAATAACCCATGACGGACAGAGCAAGGAGGACATAAAAAGCAGACTGGCACTGGCAAAAAGTGCATTCCTGGCGAAGAGAAGTATGCTGGTACCACACATAGGCCTCAACTTGTGGAAGAAGTTTCTGAGAATGTATGTTTGGATCACAGCATTGCATGGTAATGAAACAAGGATTATTAAAAAACCGGAAAAGAAGAGAATCAAAGCATTCGAGCTACAGACAAATAAGGCATAGAGCACAGATTTCATTGCTCATAGTTTCTACCCCAACTGAGCTGAACGGGCCACACTGTATGTCATGTTGGAGATTTATGATGGAGCAAAAGGCTATACCAAACTGTAAAAAAAGTTAAAATTAAGGACAATATCATGCATCTATACTCTTCATCAAAAAGTGTTTTAACTTGACACTCAGTCTAAAGCTTTTGGCACTATTAATTAAATCAAAATGTTAGATTTCAATCTAAGTGCTTTTGTGCATACAATACAGATCTCACAGTGAACCTCCTCTGCTGCTTCTGGAAGGAGAGAAGCCTGATATGTTCATCAGCACTAATATAATTTTCTGTGAGACTGTTCCATTGTTTGATGACGCCATAATCAGCTGCTAGGGTGAACTGCAGCACAACCCATCCAGAATTTAGTTGAAGCCCAAACAGTGGAGGGGGGGATCCAGCATTCGCCTGATGAAGTCAGCAAAGTGAGCAAAATACATGAAAAAAGTTGACTGCATTAACTATGCTGCAAGTCTATAAAACTTGAAATCATCAATTTTGCTAAGAGAATATAGAAGAACTTTGTTTGGACTGCCAGTTATATAAATTTCCCTTTTCCCTTTACAAATTACTTTCATTTCTTCATTTATCCACCATAATACACTTTTTTAAGTAATATGTGTGCCACCTTCTGTACAAAAATCTACTTTCCAATACTGACATAAACTTATTAAGAAACACACTGAATAACACACTAGTACCCCTCTTCCACATATACATCATTCCAATATGTAAGATCTTAATGGTGCAAAACTGTTCCCGTAATTTTCTTGATCCAAATACTATACTCTCAGGATACCACTTACTTTTCAGTCAAGTTTCTACTCTAATTCACCAATAGTTGTAGAAATAAAAAAAATGTAAATAAAGTTACGTTATTTACTTACGCAGATGATGACTGGCTTCCCTTTATAGTGGGACCTCCTCCATTCATTTGGTGGGGGTCATTAAGAAGTGGAGATGAAGGGGCAGACATATCTGAATGCAGGCCTCTAGAGTCCTCAACATCTGATACAGAACCATTTTTGTTCTTCTTTGAGCGTGAGAATGCTTTGCTGAATGAGCTTCGCAACTGAAAAGATAGTATTAATTGACCTATTTGAGACACATAGAAGTTCATGCAAATTTTATAGAAAACATTAAAAACAGTGTGCTATCCAGAAATAGCAATAGTATGTTTGCAGTACACAATCTGCCTTCTTTTATAATTTCCACAGTTCTCATTACCTGCAGATGTACATATCACAAGTTAGAGTTTCTGGGCAATATTTTACTGAGAGACTGTAGGATCTGTGTGTGTTACAATGTATGTCAGTAATAGTGCAGAAAGGGGCTTTTAATAAAATAGCAACTTAATCTGCAATCAACACACTACTACCAAAATGTGATAAAATTATGCCTTAATTCAATTCTGATACACAATAAAAGTCAACAAGATGAGCTATTATCAATATACACTGCCCGACAAAAAAACAGTGAAGCACCAAGAATGGGAGGAGGAAGCAAACTGACACTTCACAGGTTTGGAAGGTATGTGATGTTATTTCAGTGATTATAAAATAGAATCAAATTTACAAAGAATTTGGCAGTGTTAGCCTACATATCAGAATGAGTTTACAACCTCTTTGGCCTGCATGTATGCACTGATTCGGTTGAGAATGGTGTCAGAAAGCCACTGTATTCTTTCCTAAGGGAAGCTGGCAAACTGTTGTAATGGCCCTTGATATCCTGGATAATGACATTGCGACAGAGTTGATCTCCAAGCTGGTCCCATACACGTTCTATCTGGAACAGATCTGGACATCTTGCTGGCCACGGGAGTACCTCAACATCCCGGAGGCTTTTCATATTAATACATACTGTGTATGGACAGGCATTGTCCTGTTGAAAAATGGCACCATGATACTGTTGCACGAGAGGTAACACATGAGGAGGAGGGATGACCATGACGTATCGTTGTGCCATCGCACTTCCCCCAATCACTACCAGCCATGACCTGAAGTCATACCCGCTCGCTACCCACACCATGATGCCAGGAGCAACACTGCTGTCCCTCTCCAAAATATTGGATGAATGAAACCTCTCCCCAGGCTAACGCCATGCTTATCAACAATGGTCATCCGGGTAGCACAGAACTGCAATTCATCACTGGACACAATGCGACAGCATTCATCAGCAGTCCATGCTTCCAAGTCATGGTACCATTACAAACACAGCCATTTGTTGTATGGTGCTAACAGCAGCCTATGCAAGGGACAGTAATTTCCTAATCTGGCTGTTGCTAGTCTCTAACCAATGGTGTGGAATGACACACAATGTTGCTGTGAGTCCATTACTTGTCCTCGGGTGGCAGGCACAGTTGTGAAGGGGTTACACTGTGCTTAATGCACAACACGGTGATCCTCCCTTGTGGTGGTCAGACATGGCAACTGGAACCTTAACGAGTATGCCTACTCTCACATAGCCCATAAGTCTAACATCGGACCACTGTCACGTCTAAATACCATAAAAATCTGGATATTGTGCGATTTGATCAGCCAGACAAATGAAGGTCCGCACAAGGTCCTTTTCGTTGTCAGGTGCTGATAACGCAGTCTTACACAAGTAGACAGCATCTCTGCATCCTTCACAGAGACCACTCAACATCTGATGCTGCCCTTTACAAACCCTACCAGGCCTGGTAACAACACTAATGCATTCTGGTGACCATTCTGTTACAGAGATTTGCAACTGTAGTAATTCAAATACCTACCGATGGTGTATATGTGTACGAAGTTACAATGACACCTAACCATGTTGTCTGGGTGCTTCACTTTTTTTTTCAAGCAGTGTATTAATGAACTCTACATAATATAAATTGATTCCAATACTCTGTATAAATGCGAAAAACATTTACATCTGACAGTTCTTCACTTAATATGAAAAAGGCACATAATTAACAGGTCCACGAAAATTCCTTTACATGTTTTCTTGTCTTTCTGTACACCATACAAGATTCCAAAGTAAAAGAACAATTTTGATTTTAAAAGTGCTACAGCACAATGAATCATCATTCATGCACTGCAGAAGAAGCTACAGATGAACACACAGAGATTATGCGAAGTGTACATTGCTGATCAGAAAGATTATAATAAAACAATAAGCTGAAATTGGTATAAGTTTCTCCACAGGATATGGCACCTGATAACCAGATGAAAACAAATGTGTGATTGTGATGCAATTCACTATTTAGGAGTCACATAGGACATATTCTGATAACTTTGTAAAAGACATCACAAAGCGTAAAAAATGACATATCTTTATGGCAATATTATACTGAGAAAACACATTATAATACTTCTTATGCACCTGATAAGATAGTCGGAAAACAGTGAAACTTCTATGCACTTATGGAAACTACACAAAAAAATTGTCTGAGCAGAAATTTAAAAGGTGTGATATCCAAGAAACCTGCATGATTTCTATTTACCATTTCTTTTGGCTTACTTTTCATCAAGCTGAATAACGTCAAAATATTTCCTGCAAAATGTGCTGCATGGCTTTACTGTATTTAAAGAACAGTACTATAAAATCATCAAAAGCTGCTGTAAAGTGTATTTATTCACAGACAACTAATTTTTGCCAAGAAACCATCTTTAAGTCATTGATTAACATTACATACTGATGCAATGTATGTTAATCTGTGACGAAGATGCTCATTTGACCGATGCAGGTTGCCTGTGAATAAACACGCATCACAGCATTTCATGGTTCTATGATGATGATCTTTGAATAATGGCAGTAAGTAGTGAGAGGGAGAGGTGTAGTTATTTGTTTAAACATCTATGAAATACATATGTAATGACATTAAATGTGATGAATTGCTTCAAAAATGAAATTTGAAATGAAACAATCGATTTTTGTCTAAATTTCTAGTGGTTTGTCAAGTATTGCATGATGTCCATCACTTATTTAATAACTCTGTATAGGACTTACACTGTCCTAAAATTGCCATTCTGAGGTAGCTATGACAACAGTAATCACTTCCAAAGAATACAATTAATTATATCGCATACACAGTTATGTTGTTCATGCGACTGTAATGACAGCATATTATGCGTGGGATTGTGCCTTTGTCTCCGTAAATGAGAATGTAAACATAACTTAAATGATAGAGAGTTCTGGTGACAAACAAGGTGCTGCTAAGATAATCATTTGATACATAAATTATTGACAGTCATGTATTTGTTGTCTAATTTACTCTAAAGCATATTTACACTGCTTTGTAGTACTGATTGGCTGCATTTAGTCTTTATATATCATTTTGTCTCTTCTTTTTTTAATTTCATAACAAAGATAATTACTGCATCATTAAAGCTGCAAAAATGATGAAATGAATGTCTTCAGGGAAATATGACACTTTATTTATTTAAAGGTCTTACTGCACTTTCAGAATTTCTGTCAGTTTCAGATTCCACTACATCTACAATATGTTTTAGTAAGTAACTCATTGAATTACTTCTAGCATGTGTTAATTGAAAAATCTGTAGACACATGCAATACTAAGCAAGTTTTTGTTTACAATACTTCAAAATATGAATGTGTAACTGAGCTTACAGATTAAGTGACAGAATGTTAAATAAGTCTAACTATTACCATTTAATCAGCTGAACATGACTTAAGAGTGATATATTAAGTACACTCCTGGAAATTGAAATAAGAACACCGTGAATTCATTGTCCCAGGAAGGGGAAACTTTATTGACACATTCCTGGGGTCAGATACATCACATGATCACACTGACAGAACCACAGGCACATAGACACAGGCAACAGAGCATGCACAATGTCGGCACTAGTACAGTGTATATCCACCTTTCGCAGCAATGCAGGCTGCTATTCTCCCATGGAGACGATAGTAGAGATGCTGGATGTAGTCCTGTGGAACGGCTTGCCATGCCATTTCCACCTGGCGCCTCAGTTGGACCAGCGTTCGTGCTGGACGTGCAGACCGCGTGAGACAACGCTTCATCCAGTCCCAAACATGCTCAATGGGGGACAGATCCGGAGATCTTGCTGGCCAGAGTAGTTGACTTACACCTTCTAGAGCACGTTGGGTGGCACTGGATACATGCGGACGTGCATTGTCCTGTTGGAACAGCAAGTTCCCTTGCCGGTCTAGGAATGGTAGAACGATGGGTTCGATGACGGTTTGGATGTACCGTGCACTATTCAGTGTCCCCTCGACGATCACCAGTGGTGTACGGCCAGTGTAGGAGATCGCTCCCCACACCATGATGCCGGGTGTTGGCCCTGTGTGCCTCGGTCGTATGCAGTCCTGATTGTGGCGCTCACCTGCACGGCGCCAAACACGCATACGACCATCATTGGCACCAAGGCAGAAGCGACTCTCATCGCTGAAGACGACACGTCTCCATTCGTCCCTCCATTCACGCCTGTCGTGACGCCACTTGAGGCGGGCTGCACGATGTTGGGGCGTGAGCGGAAGACGGCCTAACGGTGTGCGGGACCGTAGCCCAGCTTCATGGAGACGGTTGCGAATGGTCCTCGCCGATACCCCAGGAGCAACAGTGTCCCTAATTTGCTGGGAAGTGGCGGTGCGGTCCCCTACGGCACTGCGTAGGATCCTACGGTCTTGGCGTGCATCCGTGCGTCGCTGCGGTCCGGTCCCAGGTTGACGGGCACGTGCACCTTCCGCCGACCACTGGCGACAACATCGATGTACTGTGGAGACCTCACACCCCACGTGCTGAGCAATTCGGCGGTACGTCCACCCGGCCTCCCGCATGCCCACTATACGCCCTCGCTCAAAGTCCGTCAATTGCACATACGGTTCACGTCCACGCTGTCGCGGCATTCTACCAGTGTTAAAGACTGCGATGGAGCTCCGTATGCCACAGCAAACTGGCTGACACTGACGGCGGCGGTGCACAAATGCTGCGCAGCTAGCGCCATTTGACGGCCAACACCGCGGTTCCTGGTGTGTCTGCTGTGCCGTGCGTGTGATCATTGCTTGCACAGCCCTCTCGCAGTGTCCGGAGCAAGTATGGTGGGTCTGACACACCGGTGTCAATGTGTTCTTTTTTCCATTTCCAGGAGTGTATATCTCAAAAGGGTCCAGAAAGATTTATTCCACATTAATAACATTAATTCTGCAACTTAAAATCTTACCCAGCCTTTTTTCTTCTTCTTCCCATGTCCATCTTGTGCATGAGCTGAACTTGAAAGACTGCAGGCTGATGACAGAGAGTTGATACTGGATACAGAGTCAGCAGACAACTGACGAGACATGTTGGTTCCCTTGCCTACAGTAAGAAATATACAAGTAACATGTAGTATGTATGACTACACTCAACACACACACACACACACACACACACACACACACACACACACACACACATCACTTTTGAAGTGAGGGATGGAAAGGGTATTTCACCTAGTTTCTCACAGAAATGATGATCATGGCACACAAATGGAATGAAACACTAATAGTTGACAGCTGTTAGTACTTCAGCCATCATGTCATAATGTAAAATGTTATTCTTCAGCTAGTTTATATATGAACAGTGGCATGGTTGAATCATTTGGAACTCTAAATGTTAATGATTTTTTTTAAGTATGTCAATTACAACACAGCTTAAGTTAAGAAAATATGAGAAACTATTATTTGAGAATAGTTCAAGTGAAATGTTATTGCTACAAGACAGAATGAAATAAGACAGACAAGGAAATTTCAACTACAAAGACAGCTTGAATGAGCAATGCAAACAGGAGGAAGCATTTGGAAGTACACGTTGCTTCATGTATTACATGCCTTCAAATGTCAATGATGATATCTGAGTCTCACTAAAGTCGCATCTTACTTACATTTATTGTCTTCTACTCAACCTATGATCATAAACATGCACAGTGGTTGACATATAACACTGCTTACCCTCTGTAAAGGGAAATGGTATAAAGAGAAGGGTAGACTTCTAAGAAGACTATACTAGTAGCACTTTTCTACCAACAATTTCATCTGAGGATGATAGTATTTTATAGGATTTTTGGGCAAGATTCCTGAGAGATGTATCAGAAACTCAGATGGGAGAAAAAAACATAATACCATAAACCACTTAATGCTTGTTTTATGCACACTGGGTATTAGATTCATTAGCACACTGTGAAGCCAAATTCAAAGAAAAATTAATAAATACAGTTGTTTTGGTTTCTTTTACAACAAAAAGATAACAGATAAAAATTCTGATGAATAAATGTACTTAATAACTACAAACTCAAATGATAACATAAATGATGAAGCACGTATTAGTGAAAGATGCAGTGCTCTATATTGTTAACAACTACCATTTAGTGCAGCAGTGGCATTAATCGTGTGCCTTCGAGCCAGTGATGGAGACATACTCTGTATATGAGCTGAAGTTAGGCCTGCTTCTACACTTTGCTTCCGAAGTAGTTCTATAGTCTGCCGTAACTCAAGCAGCTCAGAGTCCTACAACAAACAAACAGGACGGATGTAAATTTTTGTGTTCAGTGTGACAATTTCTCAGTTCAAAAATGAGTTATACAATAAGTGTTCACTAGTCTCTAATGTATTTCAAACTAAAGATTAACAACTACAGTACTCGAAACCATGTTTATAACTGCCTGTGCCTTAAGAGGGTAATCAGAGAGAGAGAGAGAGAGAGAGAGAGAGAGAGAGAGAGGGTGGGGGGGGGGGGGGAGGGGGACAGCAGTGGATATTCTTCATCAGGAACAAGAAAGCTGAACAGGGTGGCTGGACAAGATGAGGTAATACTGGTGAAAAATGTGCTACCTGGAATAGAATAGTCTGGTGAAGATGAAGCAAACTCTTACATTAAAGACTGCCTTTTGTTACAACTGGTATATAGGAATACACAAATAATCGTCTAATTCCATTAAGTACACGAACAGATTTTACAACACAAGGCATAATTACTTTGACAACTGAACTCTGTAAGGCAGCACACTCTCCTTTAAATTTCAGAATGCAAGAGAACAATTTTAAACGAAAAGAGTTTGCCAGAAAGTAAATCAGTTTCATTTTATCCATGATGGAAATGGATTAAGAGTGTGACAGTGCCTAAGAACAAGTACTATGTCACAAAATGCTTTTTTATAGAAGCACTCTGGATTACAAACATTGCGGATTGATTTTCAAGTACTACTTTTATTCACAGCACACTCTTACATCACATATTGGCCATTTATTACACTGTGATCAGTTTCACACCATACAAATGCAGTGACTTCAAGATGGCGGAAGGATTTTAAATGAACTGCGCATTATTATTATTATTATTATTATTATTATTATTACTAAACAATAATATTATTAATAATACAATAAACATTTCTACATTTATAAATGTAGCTATTATTCATCTCTGAAATTTAACCGAGCTTATTTCATACTGAAGCACCAAATGACAGGAAGATGAGCAGTTGATTTCTTCGTAAAATTTGTAGATTATTCTCGTATCTGTCCAAGTATGAAAATTTAAGAAATTACTTTTGAGCTGCTTCTGAATATTGTGTGTCCTGTCATTTAAACAAATTGTTATAAACAAACACTGAGAAAATCTAAATTTTTTATGAGAAGTCTCACATAGTCCCACATCAAGAAAAATCCAGATCAGATATGTCACCAGAATCTAAAACAAAGTAGCAACATGTATTTTGGTAGTAGTTCTGATGAATCTGCATCATTTTAATGCCCCTTCCTCTGTAAAAAGTGCTAAATTTGTTCTGCTCCTACACTGCAAAGACAGAATGACGCAACAGCCCATAATTTACACTGATAAGGACACACTGTTGTAGTAGTCCCTATGGAAAGATTTCAGTTCACATGAGGGAAAATACTCAATTCCAGCAGATCTGAGCTGCAGCAGGGACGAGTCAAGAGATCCACCCCCATCCCAAGAAAAGAGGGTTGAAGGAAGAATTAAAATTTACCAATAGGAAAGGCATACATGGATGTTACATTAACAGTGTTAAGACAAATGACTTTGACCTTCGAATTTAAGTGTTAGATGCATATCTCATCATGAAAGTGAATGGAGATTTGCCATCCTCATGACCATTTTATTAAATAAAAAATTTTTAAAGTATAGATCTTTTAATTCCTAGACCACAATTTTCCTATTACAATTCAAGTACAATAACCAGTTTTGGTTGCTTTGTACAACCATCTTCAGATAGTTCAAAACATAAAAAAAGCAGTGAAAATGCACTGGAGAGCATCATTACCTGTATCATGCAATGAAATGCATTTGTAAATACCAAGGCAATGACAGTATGTAGTTTAAAAATGTCACAGTGAACAAACCAGGTAGTAGCCCATGATCTTAGAGGATTATGGTAATAATGAAGGAAAATGGCCAGTTGCATGAGCAAAAGTTGCATCAGAAGCTCATTATTTTCAACTATTATCAGGTATTACAGCCTCAAGACTGGTGAGCTTGTGACGTTTTCTTTTTATTCTTCAACCTGTATACATGTTTTAAAGATGGCAATTTCATAAACCATGCAGGATCATTCTTTTGCAAGGGAGTCTATGGAAAAGTTGACAATTTTTGGAACTGTTGCATATACTGTTCTCATTATAAAACCTGCTACAAAATTGAAAATTATGAGCTTTTAATGCAATTTTTACTCATGCAACTGGCTATTTTCCTTCATTATTATGAACATCCTTAGAGATTACAGTCTACAACCTGGCTTGCTCATGGTTATGTTTTTAAACTACATACTGTCATTGTCTTGGCATTTACAAATGCATGTCATTGCATGTCTACAGCTAACGATGCTTTCCAATGCGTATTCACCGCTTTTATACATTTTTAAAAATGTGAAGATGGTTGCACAAAGCAACTGAAACTTGTTATTGGACTTTTAACTGTAATAGGAAAACTGTATTTTAGGCATTAAAAATTTTTTACTTTAAAAAATTTTTGTTAAATAAACTTAATTAAGAATGCTGTCTCCTCCCTGACTATTTCAGGCTTCACAAATTAATCACCATTTATTTTGGTATTCTGCATTCTGTAACTTTGATTATGATGATAAACTATGTATACATAGTTCCACGAAATTCAAGTGAAAAGCCAGATATCAGTAACTTGCTGCCGTGATATTTTGGCACAAAGTCTTCTGGCCATCTTCAGGTGAACACTGTGTCCCCCTATTTATATTGAAGGTATTGTCAACTTTACCTTTCTCTCAGCTGTTGAAGTAAGGTGCTGAAGTCGCTGTGTCATATTTGATAAGGATTGCTCAAATGCAGACACAACATGTGCCTAAAAAAAAGGAAAACAAATATTAGTTCTTCTGAGTTTATGCAACTGTATCACTTATGAATAAATTATACTATTGTACACATACAATGATGTATAGAATTAAAGATGCAAGGAGTTCCGAAATGCATTAGGAGGCCTAATACCAAATGTATCATCATAAGGGAAATCCCAGGATGTAAACAACATACTGACTGAAATTTAGACAGACAACCTCACGTACCGAGGAATGATGGGTGGTACATAGGTACACTGTTCTCTTGAGCTTGTATGGCTGCATATACAGGGTGATTCAAAAAGAATACCACAACTTTAAAAATGTGTATTTAATGAAAGAAACATAACATAACCTTCTGTTATACATCATTACAAAGAGTATTTAAAAAGGTTTTTTTTCACTCAAAAACAAGTTCAGAGATGTTCAATATGGCCCCCTCCAGACACTCGAGCAATATCAACCCGATACTCCAACTCGTTCCACACTCTCTGTAGCATATCAGGCGTAACAGTTTGGATAGCTGCCGTTATTTCTCATTTCAAATCATCAATGGTGGCTGGGAGAGGTGGCCGAAACACCATATCCTTAACATACCCCCATAAGAAAAAATCGCAGGGGGTAAGATCAGGGCATCTTGGAGGCCAGTGATGAAGTGCTCTGTCACGGGCTGCCTGGCGGCCGATCCATCGCCTCGAGTAGTTGACGTTCAGGTTTCGTAACTAACCTTTTTCATAGGACTCTCCATACAGTTGATTGTGGAATTTGCAGCTCTCTGCTAGCTCTGCGAGTAGATTTTCCTGGGCTGCGAACAAATGCTTGCTGGATGCGTGCACGTTGAACAACTGTCGTCGATTCACTTCTGCCATACTCAATAACACAAAAAGCTTTCTGTTGAGCGGTCGCCATCTTAGCATCAACTGACGCTGACGCCTAGTCAACAGCGCCTCAAGCGAACAAATGTACAACTAAATGAAACTTTATAGCTCCCTTAATTCGCCGACAGATAGTGCTTAGTTCTGCCTTTTGTTGTTGCAGAGTTTTAAATTCCTAAAGTTGTGGTATTGTTTTTGAATAGCCCTGTATTACTAATTGCAATTATGAATTTTAATTTGAAACAAGGCATACAAACTTCACTACTGACAACATTCAATAACTTTGCTGTCATTTCAGTTTACAAAAATAATTAAGTTTCTTTTTATTTATTTTCAACCCAACTGGACAGCCATGCACTTTAAAGCACTGCTCCCAGGACAGAACAGTAAGCTGGTCCAGACTGAATCTTCCTGGTGGATTAACAATGAGGGTCACCGAGCTGGCTGACCTGGATGTTGTTTTTACACTGTTTGACATATCCTACTAGGTGAATACCAGGTTGATCCCTAAGTGCCACTTCAGTTACACAATAAGCAAACACAGAGAACACTTTTGCTCACTTAAACATGAATAACACTCCACACAGACAGTTGGAGTACACATATTCTGTCCTGGAGAGGAGGGGTTTGTAATGGGCTGGCGACAGGAAGGGCATCTGACTACCACTTCAATGCAAAATATGTAAACTAACTATGCCGTCCCTGTGCTGATGTGGGACAAAAGCACAAGAAAAATAAAAACAAGAAATTACTGTTCATTTTCCATTTTTTTCAATTTTGCAGTAGCAGAAATCTAATGATATAATGTCACATGCAACTAGTGGACAGTTGAGAACAGTAAAATGGGGACCGCACATCGATATCCTGGAAAGACTCTAGAAAAAAATTATTCCTATATTGTACTAGTGAGAGATATGCATCTAGTGCAAAAAAGTACAATGTGCAAAGATATTTGGAATTCAAAAAAGAATTCTACAGTAAAATCTGGCAATTAAGTTTATAGGCCTGTATCATTTGACTTCATCTACTGCAGACCTATAAGAAATATACCAAGCTTGAATATAATGGATGTTCTTTACGAGAACAGACTTCTCAAAATATTCAGTAGTGATTTTTAAGTGGTGGTTATGTGAAACTGAGTTACCTTGAAAGTGTACAAAATAGCATCTGACACACGCAACAAAACTTGTTGTGCTCGCAGAGTCTTTTCTTGAAATAAACTATGTGATCAGAAATATCCAAACAGACCCAAAAACATACGTTTTTCATATTAGGTGCATTTTGCTGCCACCTACTGCCAGATACTCCTGTGAGAGACCTCAGTGGTCATTAGACATCTTGAGACAGCAGAATGGGGCCCTCCATGGAACTCACGGACTTTGAATGTGGTCAGGTGATTTGGTGCCACTTGAGTCCTACGTCTGTACGCGAGATTTCCACACTCCCAAACATCCTTAGGTCCACTGCTACCGATGTGATAGTGAAGTGGAAACATGAAGGGACACGTATAGCACAAAAGCATACAGGCCAAACTGCATGAGAGACAGAAACCGCTGACAGTTGAAGAGGGTTGTAACGTGTAATAGGCAGACATCTATACAGACCATCACGCAAGAATTCCAAACTACATCAGGATCCAGAATGAGATTTTCACTCTGCAGCAGAGTGTGCGCTGATATGAAACTTCCTGACAGATTAAAACTGTGTGCCCGACCGAGGCTCAAACTCGGGATCTTTGCCTTTCGCAGGCAAGTGCTCTACCATCTGAGCTACCGAAGCACAACTCACGCCCGGTCGTCACAGCTTTACTTCTGCCAGTATCTCGTCTCCTACCTTCCAAACTTTACAGAAGCTCTCCTGCGAACCTTGCAGAACTAGCACTCCTGAAAGAAACGATACTGCGGAGACATGGCATAGCCACAGCCTGGTGGATGTTTCCAGAATGAGATTTTCACTCTGCATCAGGATCCACTGCAAGTGGATTTCAGGGTCGAGCAGCTGCTCATAAGTCACACATCACACTGGTAAATGCCAAACGATGCCCCACATGGTGTAAGGTGCATAAACATTGGACGGTTGAACAGTGGAAAAACGTGTGGAGTGACAAATCATGGTACACAATGCGGCGATCCAATGGCAAGGTGTGGGTAGGGCGAATGTCCGGTGAATGTCATCTGCTAGCATGTGCAGTCCCCAACAGTAAAATTTGGAAGTGGTGGTGTTATAGTGTGGTCGTGTTTTTCATGGAGGGGGCTTGCACCCCTTGTTGTTTTGCATGGCACTATCACACCACAGGCCTACATTGATGTTTTAAGCACCTTCCTGCGACCCACTGTTGAAGAGCAATTCGGGGATGGCGATTGCATCTTTCAACACGATCGAGTACCTGTTCATAATGCACGGCCTGTGGCAGAGTGGTTACATGACAATAACGTCCCTGTAATGGACTGGCCTGCAAAGAGTCCTGACCTGAATCCTATAGAACACCTTTGGGATGTTTTAGAATGCTGACTTCATGCCAGGCTTCACCAAACAACATTGATACCTCTTCTCATTGCAGCACTCCCCAAGAAACCTTCCAGACCTGATTGAACGTATGCCTGTGAGAGTGGAAGGTGTCATCAAGGCTAAGGGTGAGCCAGCACCATATTGAATTCCAGCATTACCAATGGGGGGCACTGTGAACTAGCAAGTTATTTTCAGTCAGGTATCCGGATACCTTTGATCACATAGTGTAAAATAAATTTTAAGAATAACTTTTCCGACAGAAATACATAGTCATTTTTAACCAGCACATGTATTGATGATTTAATAAGTTCCAGAATGTTAGCAAATTTTTCTCCATAAATGGAGGTAACAAACATCCAGTATTATTGGGAAAAAGACAGGTCCTGACTAAAACAAAATCAAAAGTGAACCAATTTAGAGATAGGGGGACGATTGGGGATGGGGGAATTGCACACAAAAAGCATATCTCTCAGTAGAAATGGAAAAATTTTGAATTATAATTTCTTTATCAATAACAGTAAATCTGACATTAATATGTGCAAGAGAGTTTTTCCACACATTTATTGTAATATTGACTAGTTTTTACTCACATTGGTAGATAACTGGCTTGTAAGAGTGTGGACTTTCTCTTGTGCGTCCATCAGCTCTCTCCTCAGTTTTCGGATTTCATGTGCTTGCTTCTCTTCAGCAGTACTGTACAAGGATGATGTTGTTGATACTAGACTTACTGATGAACCATGTACTAGAAAATAAAAAGCATATTATTGCAGCTCATTGCTGCTCAACTGAGAATAATTTATACACAAAATTGTGAAATTTGTCACTTCAGTTGTTATCAGCAATAGATTTTTGGATAAGACAAAAGAACTAATCATACATCAAATCTGTTTTAAACACTTCTGTAGAGTAAAATATCTGCAAAATTAAGTCTGTGAACTAATAAATATAAATGTATAAATTACATGAAATGTAATAATAGGTAGTACTACTGTAATGCAATACATCATCAATATTTGAATAACATATTTTAAATAAATCTCAGAAAATAATTTTCTTGCTATTTTATTGCAAAAGTGGGCTACCGGCAATTTTCAACTGCTATCACACTCCTCAGTATGCAGCTTAAGAAATACACATCAAATAAGTCAGTTATCTAAAATGAAAGTGAATGCTAGGGGAGGAGCAAATGATATTCAATCATTACTGTGACATTATTATGTTTCCTCATGAATTCAAAGATATCCAATGAAGAGTCTAGAACAGCTAAACAATACAGTTTATTTTTAAACTGGACAACTTTATTATTTTCCTGGCCTTATTTGTCAACACTCCCATTTCTTTATATAAACTAGAATGAGTGTTGAATATATAATTTAATTTTTAAGCAACAATAACTATCTATTCTGTATTCTGAAACTGCTGTTCTCACCTTCATCATCTTTAGAGTTTGTTTTGGACAGCAAACCAGAGTAAGGCGACATGCTGGTGCGGCTCAAAACATGACTAGATGCAGAAGATGTAATAGGGGACACAGGATAGTTGAATCTGGAAATGAGCAAAAAATTTATAAACACATTTGACACATACGAGGGGTGTTTGAACAGTCCTTCCAAAAATAAAAATTACTAACATGTTTGGGGTAAACTTTTTTTAATTTTTCGACATAGTCTCCTTTTAGACTTATACACTTCATCCAATGCTGTTCTAATTTGTTGATCCCTTCCGAATAATAGGAATTGTCCAAGTCTGCAAAATAGCTATTAGATGGTGCAATCACCTCCTCGTTTGGATAAAATCTTTGTCCCACCAGCCATTTCCTCAAATCGGAGAACAAATAGTAGTAGGGAGCCAAGTCTGGATGTGAAATGGGGGATGTGAAAATGAGTTGGAATACTATTTCCATCAATTTTGTGACCACAACTGCTGAGGTGTGTGCTGGTGCATTGTCGTGATGGAAAAGGACTTTTTTGCGGTCCAATCGCCAGTGTTTTTCTTGCAGCTCAGTTTTCAAATGGTCCAAGAACGATGAATAATATGCACCTGTGATAGTTTTACCATTTTCCAGATAGTCGATGAAGAATATCCCTTGCAAATCCCAAAAGACAGTCGCCATAACCTTTCTGGCCGAAGGAATGGTCTTCACCCTTTTTGGTGCAGATTCTCCCTTGGTAATCCATTGTTTAAACTGTTGTTTGGTCTCAGGAGTATAGTAATGTATCCATGTTTCATCCAAAGTGACGAAACGATGCTTAAAGTCCTGTGGATTCTTCCTGAACAGCTGCAAAAGATTCTTGAACACTTCACACGATTCCGCTTTTGGTCAAGCGTGAGCAATCGCGGAACCCATCTTGTGGATAGTTGCCTCATCTCCAAATGTTTCTGCAAAATATTATGTACCCATTCATTTGAGGTGCCCACAGCACTAGCAATCTTACGCACCTTAACGCTGTCACCCATCACCATATCATGGATTTTATCAATGATTTCTGGAGTCGTAACCTCCACAGGGCGTCCAGAATGTTCAGCATCACTTGTGCCCAAATGGCCACTCCAAAAATTTTTAAACCACTTATAAACTGTTCTAATCAAAATTTCAGAGTCACCGTAATGTTTATCAAGCTTCTCTTTAGTCTCCTGAAGCGTTTTGCCTTTCATAAAGTAATGTTTAATCACCACACGAAATTCTTTTTCGTACATTTTTTGACAACCACTGTACCTATTTGATTCACACGAATGCCAAACACAAAGAAATAGACCAATATGGCTGAAACTTGGTGTGCGTGCTTTCCAAAGATGCTACTAACTAAACATGACCTCGATATGAGCCGGTGGTGCCATCTCTCGGACTTTGCATGGGCTTTTCAAACGCCCCTCGTATTTTTGCACACAAAATGATACAATTGTTTATAGTTGCTTCTGTAATGACTACTGCAGTAGCTTTATACATGTACGTATCAGGTAAACATCAACTTATAAAACTCACAAAAACAACTGTTATGGGCCACTGGTATGCTACTATACACAATAGTTACCAGCGGTGATGTCACTGGTGTCAACAGCATCACCATGTATGGAAATACATTGATTCAGCTTTTGATACAGCTACTTCAACCTAATGATCACTGGATCCCATGCCATGTTGAGCTCAGGCTACTATCTCCATTAAGGGTGCTACCAATAATTTTTATTTTGATGGCTTCTTTAATTATATAGTCCCAGAAGCCACTAGTGCGATCCATGACAAAGGCTTAGTCACATTTGATACAGTAACCATTTTCTAATGTGTGTGTGTGTGTGTGTGTGTGTGTGTGTGTGTGTGCAGCTAAAGTAGATTTTTCGGGCTAGCATAGACAATGAAACCTCTCATGTTCCTTTCTGTGTTGTCCTACAGTACACACCATTTGACCAATGTAAGACTGGCTATAACCGCAAGGTATTTTGTAGACCTCAGGTGTTCTGATAACTGCTGCGTCTTTTAACTGGTCTCGCTAATTGCCAGATTTTTTTTTTCAGAGTCCTGAAGACTGATTTGATTTTGTGTCTTATCAGCAGGCAAATTATTTTGTCTGACACAGAGCCTCAAAACAGCACTCAAAACAGCAAAAGAGCAACTTCCTTTTCCTGCTACTCATCAGTGTTCTTATTGTGATTCCTGCTTAAGATCATTTCACTTATTTGGTGAAAATAGTAGCCACTGTTCCTGAAGGCCTTGCATATGCGGCTCAGCTCATGAGGTAGGTTATCAGTGTCTGATATTGTTCTTGCATGATCTATCAATGATTGTCACATAGTGCACTTCTGTGGTACACGGTGATGGTGTGGAAGTACAGATCAGTGTACACAGCTTTTCTGTAGGTGCTGTGGTCAAGGTATCCATTCTATATGCGGTGGACCAAGATGTCAACAAAGTGCAATGCATTGTATTTTTATACTTCCATAGTGAACTCAATGTTACTGTTAATTCTGTTGAGATATTCCAAGAACTTGTGAAGTTTTTCACATCTTTGGGGCCAAATGACAAACATGTCATCAACATACCAGAAGAAACAAATAGGCCTTAATGGCACTGTCTCTAAGGCAATAACCTCACAATTCTTCCTAAAGAGATTTGCAACAGCTGGAGCTAACAGACTTTACACTACAACACCATGCACCTGGTCATAAAACATTGGTTGTTGTACAGAACAAAATGATATAAGAGTGTGCCTAAATCACCAATAATACCCTTAATAGAGAGGGTGGCCTGGTGTTAGATCCATCAACTGTGCAGTTTAAATGGGTGTACCATACACAGAGTCAATGTATGTCCATATATGGTGATGCTGTGAGCACCAGTGATCTCACAGCCAGCATATACAGTGAGGCTGTGAGCACCAGTGGTCTCACATCCAGCAGCTATAGTATGTAAGGGTGAACCAGCAGCCCATCGGCAGTCATACCACTTAACAATGCTCACAAACTGTTTTGTCGAAAGCCCATAACATTTCAACCACTTGACATGGCTAGAAGCTGGAGAACATTTTATTCGATGTTACCACCACACCACTCTGCAGTCTTACAGTACATTCCTCTACGGGACAGAAATGTGGCGCATTTTAAATGTAAGGGGAAACTGTTGTCAATAAGACTTATTTATTGAGCTACTGTGCTGCCATGATGAGAAGGCAATTCCGCAATTTGCTAGGGTATTCCATCACATCAACACCGCCAGCTCCTGGAGGATATGTCGTCATGCCAGCTTCATCCAACTACGAGAAAGGATACACAATACCAGGCAGTTGTGCATCACGGAGAGATTTACTATTGAAATTTCGGGACAGCACTTTTCAGGAGGAGTCAGACAACATACTACCTCCCCCGCATGCATCTCACGTATTGACCATGAGGAGAAAATTCAAGAAATTAGAGCCAATACAGAGGCTTACCGACAATGATTCTTCCCATGCACTATTCGTGAGTGGAACAGGGTTGGAGGGATTTGATAGCGGTACCGAAAGTACCCTCTGCCATATACCATTAGGTGGATTGCGGAGTATGATGTAGACGTAGATGCAGCAGGCGGATGTAAATGGAAAGCTCTTATGGCTTTGCAGTTGAAACTATCAAGGACACTCAACAGCTCTGGAGAGGGATTCAGTTGATGTGGCTGTTTCCCAAACAACATTTTCCTTCCTATTTCTAGATCATATCACAACATTTATCTATTATAGCCATAGGGCAGAAGTGAACAAGAATCTTAACTCTGCACTCACAACAATGAAATGCTGACTGGCACATTTGTTTGATAATAGAGTATGGACACTGTAACTTTGCAACATTTATCCACTATTTTTCTAAATAAACTACCAGCCATTTTAATTCTGATGCTTTATTTTTTCATAAAAAATATCCAACTATGTTCTTCCATTCGCACATTATGACATGTTCATTCTGACACATTTTAAAATCAAATCACACAGATCGAACAATTTTCTCAGAGTTACTTCACTAGACTAGAATTCCAAGTATGTGCTGCGAAAGCTGAGAAGTTTCAGCAAAGACGGTATTTCCTTATATTGTTCATAAAATTGATGCAAGATATGGTGCACACAATGTGACAACATTGCAGATACTGCTGCCTAATAATACATTTACCTATATCCATGAAATACAGGGTTCATGGAGGAGTGTTCTATCTATGCAACTAAAATGAAAGGCAGTTTGTTATTTGCCATACACATTTCACTTCTTTTATTGGTGAAGCATCTTCAGTGGGCTGTAATACATGTTTCTTTTCATACATAAAATACATTCCAATGTTACATTTTACCATGTTTTTCTCTTGTTTTTCAGATTAGAAACAACTTTTGTAACACAAATGTTGTGATGTTAAATTATTGTTAGGTGTTACCGTATCTACTCGAATCTAAGCCGCACTCAAATCTAAGCCGCACCTGAAAAATGAGACTCGAAATCAAGGAAAAAAAAATTCCCGAATCTAAGCCGCACCTGAAATTTGAGACTCGAAATTCAAGGGGAGAGAAAAGTTTTAGGCCGCACCTCCAAATCGAAACAAAGTTGGTCCACTGTAATATGAGACACAATTTAGGTCGAATGAATGACGATACAGCTACAGTAGTTTGGTTCGAGTCTTCAGCTTAGCAGTTAAGCTTTACCATGTAGCCATTGCTATGCGTCAGGTGCTCTGTCCTTTTTCATGTGCTTCGTCTGGTTTGAATTGATTGCTTATTTTTCTTTGATCTGATAAGTGCTGTTCTCTTTGTTATAGGTGTTTACGTCACTCTAAGCTGAAAATGCATTACTGTACTGTGTCATGCATTGTTTGTCACATTCTGATAATGAGTGTTTACGACCTGTCGCCGCTCGCAGCATGGCTTGCTTTTGTGCTACCGCCACTTACAACTTAAAAAAAAAAAAAAAAATAAATAAATAAAGAGGAATCGTCTCATTAGCGAAACAATGGCAAGAGACTGCTATTTGTTGCTACTTACGCTGCTGCTTTCTTTGATAATGACCAACAAGAACCAAATAATAAACTGCGTATGATAGAAGATGTTTGGAACGAGAGTTTAGCGAAATTTTTTCTCCGTTTGAAAATCTTTGCAGACGCCTCTGTAGTACATTACATTCTGCACAGAAATTAGTCATCTTAGATTTAAAAATCTTGTCAATTGCCGTGCTTCATTTCTGACTGTTTCACTATTAGGCATAAGAATAATACGAATATAAACATGACATGATATGTATATTATTCCACGTTTGCTGTTGTCTCACTCTAGTTTCGTAGTTTATTAGGCAGGCAGGATTTAAATGAGATAGCAGCCAACACGAAAGAATACATGGCAAAATGTTTATATTTGTATTATTCTTATGGTGAAGAGAATACCGCATGTGATTCACAATTCATAAAAGTTCTTATTAGCAACAATCTCTTGTCACAGGTAGGAAAAAATTCAGAACATACAGTTGGCCATATTGACAAACGTCCCGAACAGTCTTGCCAGTCGGATTTTCATAGTACATTGAAATGCTGCTACATTCGAAGATGAACAATACAGAATTTGAATTTACTTTGTTGGATAATGTATGAAAATGCAGTGGTCGGAACTCAGGGCAGAGAAAAAAAGCTCGTCTTCCACAATTTTTTTTAATTTACTGACGCCAGTATTTATCTTTGTGCCTGCAAAGCATGCCTATGTAGCACTACATAATTCGAAGGCAGTTGGATGGTTCATGTACATGTTTTATCATGTGTTCAGCAATGGTAGAATGACTATTTTCATACTTCCAACTTCTTATATGTTCTTTATTCCTAGTTTTGAAATTCCTGCATGTCATCCCAGGTATATTGATTCATATTCTTGGCATTCTAACTGGTATATACCGGCTCCTTGGTATTTATCTGGTTTGTCTGTTGTTGTTTGTAAATATGACTGGAGTGTGTGTCTTGTTTCGTAAGGAATGTCTAATCCCTATTTCTTTAATATATTTGCTATACTGTGTGTTGATGTGTGTTTGTTACTTAAAGTATACCATTTCTTTCTGTTAGTCATGTCACAGGTGTGTGTTGTGTTCTGATTTTTTGGTTGAGACTTTGTACTATATGGGTGTTGTAGCCATCATTTGTGGCTATGAGTTGTAGTGTTTGTAATTCTTTTTCATAGTTTCCTTTGGTGAGTGGGATATTATTTAGTCTGTGTAACACGAGTCATATGGCTACTAATTTTTGATTTTGTGGGTGGGTGGATGGCTGCTGACTTTCTAAAGATGTCAAATGTGTGCTTGTTGGTGTCTCTCTTTATTGTTATATCCAAGAAATGCATTTCTTTTGTGGTTATTTTTCCATGGTGAACTGAATATTTTTATGCATATTGTTTACGTCAGTATGAAGTTTATCTATTGTCTTGGTTGGTTCATTCACCATAGAAATTATGTCATCCACACATCTGTGCCAGTAAACAATTTTGTATCCTTTCTTTGTGATGACTGTCTCAATGACTGTGTTTTCTATTTGGTTGGTGAATATGTTTTCCAATGTTTCTGATAGTGGTGATCGCATTGGATGCCTATGTTTTTGTAAGTAAAATTCCTTTACAAATTGGAATTAACTTTGGGATGTGATTGCTTTGAGAGTTTTGGTTATTTCATTGATATTGTCTGTAGGCAGTTTGTTATATGTCAGGAAGTTTTCTTCAATTAGTTTTATATCTGCAGGGAGTATCGAGGTGTAAATGTTCTCATGTCGAGAAAGGGATGAATGATATAGTTTGAGGAATGTGTAAGTCTTTTATTTGAGTTATGAGTTCATTTGTAATTTTTACTGTTCTTCATTTCATAATGTTGCACTATGATTTTGTTCCCGTGTTTTGCCACACGGTATGTTGGTGCGATCATGAAATTAATAACAGGCCTCAACAGAATAAGGGGTTTGTGAACCTTGGGTTGGCTCCTGAGTGTTGGTGCTTTTGGGTTCTTTTGTGTGGTGTGTTGTTTTTGTTTATCTGTGAGATTGTGTTTCATGTCTATGTCTCTCTCTCTCTCTCTCTCTCTCTCTCTCTCTCTCACCCCCCCCCCCCCCCCCCCCCGCACACACACAAAATGAAATGACGGAAGATAAACACAAAATGACAGTTAGCAACACTACACACTATAAACACACACATATACAGGGTGATTATAATTAAAGTTAAACTTTCAAAACGCTGTACAAATAACACCACTGGTCAGAATGACGTCAAATTGCAACCGAATATTATCAGACAAGGGGGAAAACAGAAGGCAGGAGAAAAAAATAGTGTCAAAACTGATCAACAGATGGCACTGTATGTGTCAGTATACGTAAATGAAAACATCTGTCATGCGCACAATCCATTGAACTTGGTATAAACATGCCAGGTACAGGGCTTTTCCTCCTTTCCCATTGCAGTATCACGCTCTGCTTGTAAAGCTGTATTACAAGAATAATTACTGTGCACATGTCGCTCTGCAGAAGTTCCGAAAACTGAAGGGTTCCGACGACTGCCGTGGGTCTGGAGAAAATGATTCGGAAATTCGAAAAGACGGGTTCTTTTGCTGTGCAACCTGGTAGAGGGAGGAATTGAATTGATTCGACGTAAGTGGAAGCAGTGGGCACAGTAATGCAACAGGAGACGAATGGTGGTGCACAAACATGTAATGCATGGAGAATTGCTCAAACATTAGACATACTCGTGAGCACGGTGTGTAAAATCCAACGAAACATCCTTCTTTGCTAATCATTCAAAATTATCCATGTGCGCAAGTTGCTACCTGTTGACCTGCCAGCAAGAGAGACCTTTGCTTTAGAATTTCTTGCTCGCATGGATGTGGACAATGATTGGCTGTGGAAGATTTTGTGGGGAGACGAAGCCCACTTCCATCTGACAGAATTTTCGAATATGGGCAATGGAAAATCCACACGCACATCCACCTGTATTGTCACTGGTAAGTGCTATGAGTGTCTTTTGCGCAACCACGTCATTCCAGCTCTCCAAGAGCATGGACGTGTGGATGGGATCATTCTTATGCAACATGGCTCACCTCCACACATTGCAAATACAGTTAAGCAGCTGCTGAAGCGGCGTTTTGAAAATGCTAGAATTATCAGCTGCCATTTCACTACAGCCTGGGCATCCTTATCACCTGATCTTAATCCGTGTGACTTCTGGCTGTGGGGCTGCCTGAAAGATGTTGTGTTCAGTGTTCTGATTGCAAACTTAGCCGAATTGAAGGCACACATTGAGTAACACATTCTGAACATGACCCCAGAAATACTCTGATCAGTTTTGGAACATGCTGTTTCTCGATTTCAATTTGTTGCAGAAAACGGTTGACAGCCTCTTGAACATGTTTTGCTCCAATCACACGGAAATTAATAATCCGATTTGATTTTGATTGACACTTTTTATGTGGTTTTTGGCCTCAGGAGAATTAAAAACCGATGTGATTGATGCTTTTTATGCAGCTTTTGGCCTCACGACAATTAAAAACTGGTTTTTCCCATCTAATGTGATATGAACTTGCCGTGGTGGATGGGCTTATGTAACTAACAGTATCACAGCTGTACACCGATGCACATTGAACAGTACAGTTTGTTTAATGTCAAACGTACACCTTAGGCGTTGTTGTATGATTCATTTGTCATTTGTAGTAGACCACTATTAAATTAAGATGCTTAAGTGCCATCTATTGCTACATTTTGTAACTATTTATTTTTCTTCTGCCATACATTGTCCCCCTTCTCCAATAATATTCCATTGCAATTTGACCTCATTCTGACCAGTTGTGTTATTTCTACAGCAGTTTGAAAGTTTAACTTTAATTATAATCACCTTGTAGATCACAAAATGAAAAGTGGAAGTGACGTGTTATACTAAATAAGGGTGAAAAAATGCTGGAAATCGACCAGCTGGAGCACGAGGACCACACATATGGACTAACAACAACGAAAATCTTAAGTAACACCAAACGATAATTTAACATCACGATATTTGTGCTACAAAAGTTGTTTCTAATAAGGAAAACAAGATAAAAACACGACAAAATGTAACATAGAAACATATTGTAACTATGACATAATATGTAATATATGTATAAAAATTCATTTAGTTGCATAGACAGAACACATCTCCTTGAATTTTGAAGTAACTAAGGAACAATGGAAAAAGATGAAATACAGGGAGTTTCAAAAAAGATTGACCTGATTTCAAAACTCTATATTTATTGATAAAAACATACTGTAAATGTGGCATGGGTTGCAAAAATACTCAGAAAATCTTAAAGTTTTAGCTATGCTATTATAAATGCTCTAGCTGTCCACCACCAGCGGCAGGAACAACATCTAAATGATAGCTAAATTCCTAAATTCATCATGAACTTTACATCATGTATCTGCTTTTACAGAAGTTATCGTAGCTATTATTCTGTTCACTAATTCTAAGTCATGTGGTAAAGGAGAGATAAACTCACTTTCCTTCATATATTCCCATAAGGGGGGGGGGGGGGGGGGGGGGGGACACGGATGGGGTCATGTCTGGCAATCTTGGAGGTCAAGAATGCACGGCAGTGTCTCAGGGTCCCACGCACAATATCCAATGCTGAGGCAGAGTGTCACTGAGAAACTGATGTATGTTGTTGTGGCAGTCTGTAATGGTTTATAGATTAAATGATGCCTTAACATTCGCCAGACAGTTGTATGAGGCATTGCCAGTTCATTACTTGCATGGTGAGTTGATTTTCATGGACTCTGCTTGAACATTTGCCGAATTCTTTCCATCATGTCTTCAAACGTGGGTGGTCGACGTAGACACTTAAATCTGCACAAGCATCCTGTCTCTTCATACTGGCAATACCACCAACAAATATTTTTGGGAGCAGGTGGGTCAATGCCAGAATGCCAACGAAAAGCACACTGGACCTAAATCACTGATTCACTCTTTGCAAACTGCAGCACACAGAACGTCTTCTGTCAAGCAGAAGTCATCTTACATCTGACTCACTGAAAAGTGAAAAGACTCACTGACTGACATTTAACAGCAATTTTCTGAAACTCTAGGCCACATCCATTCAAACAACACACATTTCCTTGCCAACATGTCCCATGTTTCGTGATTATCACTGTCCAAAATCAGGTTATTCTTTTTGAAATATCCTGTATTTACTGTTAGCCCAGGCAATGAAAACCAAAAAAGGCTGAATAGGAGAAAAAATTCATGAAGTCACAAAATTCTGCACAGTGGTAAGAGTGAGTCCCATAAACAACATCCTAAAAATCCTGAGCAGTGGGGTGAGAGCATGGGGGTTGGGTTTAGAGCTAACTATTTTATGTTCTGCTTGAATAACTCAAAAACCATTCCAGTGAAAATATTTCACAGCACAAAGTAAACCATTTTAAATTTCTTACAAAAAGGTCTTACTTTCCTCTAGGATAATTGTGTTTGGACAGCAGGGGATGGAAAAATATCAGATTATTGAAATCAGTGTTTTCATGGTATAAAATTATTGTTTGTTGTTAAATGAAGTAGGATATGAACAAATATTAATTGTGTGTGCCACATGTAAGTGCAATAGAGCCATGTCAAAGTAGAAATTATATTCTGGGTGTCTTAACAAGATGGCGGGTAGAAGCACGAGGGAAAGAAGGTTGCCGGATTGTGGTCATGCATTTCCCCTCCCTTCCATAGTTCTGCAAACTGAAACGAGAGCAGACAATTACTAACTCTCTCTACCCCAATACATCACTAGAAGCAACTACAGGATGTTTCACAAAGTTATACCAATTCTTCTATTGCATGCCTTATGAATCACTGATGACACAGAACACAGAATCTGTCCATATGCATTTCTTGTGTTAGTATTATTAGTAACTCCTGTCTGTATTCCATGTAGTGTTTGTTGTGACTCGTCGATCATTCAAAGCACCGCCACGCAATTACGTGTGTCCTCTACGTGCGGTGCTGTCTGCCAGCCATGCAGCAGCTGTGCCACCTAAGCAGCCAGCCGAGCAGTGGCCGCTAGACTGGGACTCAGTGCTCATTCGAATGCTAAAGTGTACACATGTCTTGCTTGTCAACTTACTCTGTGACTTATATGTGTTGTGTCGTTCTGAAATATATGTGTTAAACTTGGCATTATAACAATTGGCGACGAGGATGGGATTTTTCCTTTTCACCGTTGACCCACAGGTTTCCATGGCTACTGTCGAGCAACTATTGCAAAATCTCCTTGAACAGCAAACGCTTCTAACAGCGGCGATTCGCGATTTCGTCGCGGCGTCAAATGTGGGACGTTTCTCATCGTTGGCTATACCTCCTTTTCCTCCTTATGACGAGATGGCGGAAGACTGGTCTGATCATGAAAAACGTCTTCGACAGCACTTATTGGCATTTCATGTCACGGACGAACAACCATGTAAGTCTCTGTTCCTTTCCTGGATTTCACCTCAAATGTATCGTTGTTGTCGCAATTGGCTCCTTTGAAGGATCCTGCGTCTTTGTCCTTTGCTGAAATGTGCTCACTTCTGTCTATTTTCAAAAGCAAACGCATGTGGTAGCCTATCGTGTTGCCTTTCATCGTTGTCAAAAACAGCCACATCAATCCTATCGCGCTTGGGTTGCTGAACTTCGTGGCCTCAGTTGAAAGTGTCAATGTGTTACTGACGTTCACAAAGAATCCTATGCCGATTCCATGGTACGGGATGCTATTTCCGGTCGGCGCCCGACAAAGAAGTTCCGCAACGTGCCCTTCAGTTGACAAATCCGACTCTACATGAAGTTCTCTCCATTGCGCAGTCTTTTGAAATTTCTCGCGCCGCTGGGGCGCAAATAGAGGCGTGGGGTGATGTCGGGGAAATACAACCTCTGTGCGCTGTTGACAACGCGTGCGGCGCGTCCCCGCCGGCCGACGTGGCCTTAGTGCGCTCCCACGTGCAGCCTCGGCCTAACCGTGAACAACCCGCTAAGAAACTGCAGCAAAACCCCCGGCAACTTCCTTCATGTCCGCGATGTTTTACGAAACATTCACGCGAGGACTGTCCCCAACGTTGGGCTGTGTGTCACAACTGCAAAAAGAAAGGTCATGTGTCTTCCATTTGCAAATCCGACTGCATACATGATGTTCGTGAACATGACGCTGAGTCTGATTCTGTGTTGTCTGTCAATTGCACTTCTTCCCTTTCAGGGAAGTTATTCCTCACTGCCCAAATCCTTGGTCGAGATGTTCGCACGCAGGTGGATACCAGTTCTGCTGCCACTATAATTAATTCTCAGACGTATCTTCAGTTGGGTTCTCCACTCCTGTCACCTGTCACTCGGCAATTACGGACGTACAATAAACAGAAGATTTCTCTCTTGGGACAATTTGATGCTGAGGTATCTTACAAATCCGTCGTTCGCACTGTTTCCATATTTGTGGTTGACCAGAGTAACGCAGAGAATCTTTTTGGTTTCGATGCCTTTCGTGTTTTTGGGTTCTCCGTAGATGACTCTGTCAGTATCGTCTCTGATGCTATTCCTTATGCCCAATTGGATTCCTTGTCGACGACATTTTCGTCCCTTTTTTCTTCTGGGTTAGGCCGTGCTAACGACTTTGAAGCTCATTTCATGCTCAAACCCACTGCTCGGTCTAAGTTTTTTCGGGCTCGGCCCATTCCTGTGGCCCTTCGTGATCGGGTAAAATGGGAGCTGGATCATCTCACTACTTCAGGGGTCTTGCTTCCTGTCACTTCCAGTGAGTGGTCCTCTCCTGTCGTTGTCGTTGCTAAGCCAAATGGTGATATTCGTCTCTGTGGCGATTTCAAAGCCACTGTAAATGCTCAATGCCTCATCGACACTTACCCTATGCCCCGTCCTGAAGAACTGTTCATTAAACTTGCTGGAGGTCAGTATTTTTCTAAAATTGACCTGTCAGAAGCCTATCATCAACTTCGTCTCGACGCTGCTTCCCGGCAGTTTCTGGTCCTTAACACGCCTTTCGGCCTCTATCAATACCAACGATTGCCATGCTAGCGCTCCTGCTCTCTTTCAGCAATTCTTGGAACAATAATTGCTCCCTGGCCCTGGGTGCATCAATTACATGGACGACATTGTTGTCACTGGCTCCACCACTGAAGAACATCTTCAAATCTCCACACACTTTTTCATGTCTTACAGACTGCCGATCTTAAGTGTAGTCTTCAGAAATCAAAATTTTTTCAGGCATCTATCACGTACTTGGGGTTTCAACTCTCTCGGGAGGGTATTCGTCCGCTTCAGCAAACTGTTGCTGCAATCAATGCCCTTCCTCGCCCTACATCTGTTAAGGAACTGCAGGTCTTCTTGGGCAAAATAGCATACTATCACGAGTTTTTACCGTCTGCAGCTTAGGTGGCTCAGCCGTTGCATCACCTGTTGCATAAAAACGTGCCTTTTCACTGGTCCGCGTCATGCGATGCGGCTTTCCAGAAACTGAAGACTATGCCTCCAAACGCTCACGGATGCCCAACAAAAGTATTCTCAAATTGAAAAAGAAGCTTTGGCCATTATTTATGCTCTTCATAAGTTTGGTGTTTTTCTCTATGGCTCAAAATTTCATCTTGTTACGGATCACAAACCACTTGTTTCCTTGTTTCATCCATCAACGTCACTTCCCGACAAGGCTGCACACCGCCTCCAGCATTGGGCTCTTTACTTGTCTCGTTTCAATTATGAGATCCATTTCCGGCCAATGGCTCAACATGCAAATGCTGATGCTCTGTCTCGCCTTCCCATGGGTCCTGATCTGGCATTCGATAGGGATGAACTTTTGTGTTTCCACCTGGATGTTGCCGAGCAGCGGGTTGTGGACGGGTTCCCCATCACAGGGGACAGGCTGGCGGCTGCTACGGGTTCTGACCCTACCCTCTCCCGGGTTTTACGCTGTATTCAGAAGGGTTGGCCAGATCGCCCGTCCGCTAAGACTTCTGATCCGTTGTGAAACTACTATGCTTTGTGCTACCACCTCATGGCTAGGGACAGTGTTATCCTCCTTTCCACTGACAATGCATCGCCGCGTGTTGTGGTACCTGCGTCTTTACAAGCTTCGGTCTTGCGCCTCCTTCACCAAGGGCACTGGGGTGTGTCTCGCACAAAATCTCTGGTGCGCCGTCATGTGTACTGGCCTGGCATCAACTCTGAAATTGCACACATGGTCGCTGCCTGTGGCCCTTGTGCGTCACAGGCCACTGCCCCGAAGTCATCTTTGTCACCGTGGCCTTCGCCTGAGACGCCCTGGGAGCGCATTCATGCTGACTCTGCGGGACCCTTTTTAGGTACTTATTGGCTCCTCGTAATTGACACCTACTCTAACTTTCCTTTCATTGTCCGTTGCACGTCGCCTACCACCGCAGCAACCACCAGTGCTCTCACCCACATTTTTTCTTTGGAAGGCCTCCCCTCTACTCTTGTTACTGACAATGGTTCGCAATTTGCCTTTTCCAAATTTGCGGATTTTTGTGCTCATCACGGCGTTATGCATGTCACGGCCCCACCATTCCATCCACAATCAAACGGTGAGGCTAAACGACTGGTCCGCACATTTAAGGCTCAGATGCGGAAACTTCTGACTTCTTCTGCTGCTGCTGATGCGCTTCTCCAGTTTCTGGCATCTTACCGTTTCACCCCATGGGCGACCACAGCCCGGCTGAGCTATTACATGGCCGACAGCCCCGCACACTACTTCATCTTCTGCGGCCTTCCACCTCACGGCCGCGGGTGCCTTCACTTGGCCGGTTCACTGCCGACGACCTCGTCTGGGTACGGGGATATGGCAGGCGGCCAAAATGGAGTCCGGGCCGCATCTTACGACACTGTGGCCGACGCCTGTATGAAATCCAGACAGACATGGGTGTTGCAGTGCGTCATTCGGACCAGCTTCGACCTCGTGTGCCATCAACGCCTGTTCCGAATGCCGCTACACCACCTTTGGCTCTACCTGACACTCGGGATCTTGGCATCTCTCAATACTCACAACGCAGCCCTCTCACTGTCATCGCGATGCCAGCACAAGAATGGATGCCACCAGGAGATGTGCCCATGCAGGAACCGGATAACCAGCCTCTGTCAGAACCAATCTACTCGCCTCCTCCTCCTCCAACGGACGCCGACACATCACCCAAGTCTCCTGTTATATCAACTGGACTTGCCGCAACAGGCAGATTGGTGCATGGGGGCCCAGCAGATTCGACCCCTACGTCTCCTGTCATCTCGACCCGTTATCATCGGGGACACTTCCATCCATACGGGAAGCCTCCTCCTCGAGACTTTACAGTGAGTCAAACAACGCCTATGGATGTTAGCCATTTCCAGGACACCTCCATCAGGACCAGTGCAACAATTTCAAAGGGGGGGGGGGGGGGGGGGGAAGTGTTGTGACTCGCCGATCATTCAAAGCGCCGCCGCGCAATTACGCGCGTGCTCTACGTGCGGCGCTGTCTGCCAGCCATGCAGCAGCTGCGCCACCTAAGTGGCCAGCCAAGCAGCGGCCGCTAGACTGGGACTCAGTGCTCATTCGAATGCTAACGTGTACACATGTCTTGTATGTCAACTTACTCTGTGACTTATATGTGTTGTGTCGTTCTGAAATATATGTGTTAAACTTGGCGTTATAACAGTGTTAATGGGCCCTGTGGAAAATAAACACAACCTGGGTATGTCTGCACGCTTTGTTGCAGTGATTCACATAGCGAGCTGTGAAAGAGTCAGTATAAGTTTGTGAAACACCCTGTAGTTGCTTCTTGTGATATACTGTGGTAAGCAGAATGGGGAACTGTCTGCTCACACTTCAGTTTACAGACCTATGAAGCAGACAAGTGCATGTCCACAACCCAGTGACCTACCTTGTCTCACCTCAAGCTTCTATCCCACTGACCTTCTCCCACTCTGTTACACAATTTTTCCCTTAATATTGGCTCTACTGCAATTAGACGCAGTAAACACACTCATTATTTTAATATTTGTTCTTAAACAAATTCATTTAACAACAAACAAAATAAAATTAAAACATTATTTTTAATAAACTGCTATTTTTCCATCCCCTGCAATGCAGAAACTACTGGTCCTCGATAAAAATGAAAGAGATAATTTTGTAGGAAATTTAAAATGGTTTAATTTTGTATTGGGAAACATTTTCACTACAAGCGAGGATTTTTGAGTTATTCAAGAAAAATATAAAGTTGGCTTTAAAACACTCCCCCCCTCCTCCACTGGTCAGGGCTTTCAGTATGTTGTTTCTCGCACTCCCTCCTATCACTGTACAAAAATTCCCAACTACATGAATTTTTTTTCCTCCAATTTTCCTTCATTGACTGGAATGTGTGTGATTTACTTAGTCTGCTTTGGGATATACACCTAAACCCAGCTCCACTTAGCACTCACTCACTTAACCTCTGATTGTCAATATTTGCTTATACTTCATGTCACTTTTTCTGTTGGCATTATTACATCTTTCTTGTTCTCACTGTCAGTAAAATTAATGATGTTAACAGCAAGTTGTTGAAGATTCCTACTCGGGTATTTTCTGCAATCATTTTTGTGAAACTCATGTTTCCACAACAAGGATAGTGAGCAGTGCACTGGAGATTTTCTACTTAAACAACTGGTGCTCTACCACAAAGGTAAACCTGAATGTACTGTAGTGCATGGGCCAATATGAACAAGTTATAGATAATGATTTTTTATATGTCAATCAGGCAGCATTTTATCCCTTTAGGGTAAATAACATTAGCTGTTTCCTTTTCTTATTCATTTATCCATATATTTCTCAATGATGCCATTAAATAGAAAACGTGATTTTACACTGCATACTGTGTTGATTTTACGAAACATTCCTGACACATTCAACAAAGTGTTATGGAAGATACTTGCTCAGCTCATACTGTGTGAACAAGTAATAAGTCTTGGATAAAACTGAAAACTACAATCCTTACAGTACTTTGTTTAGTGTCTGTTGTTTCTAATAATAAGTTATTTTCAAACTATAAAATACACAACCACTGTAACATACAACTGCTGGCCAACAATGAATGATGGAAACATTTAAAAACACAGAGAGACAGGCATTTACCTCGAAGGAGTTCCTTGAGAAACTTGGCTGGGAGTGGGGCTAGTTGGCTGTGAGGCTCCAAGAGGAACACAATAGTAGGGTTCAATTTCTTCAGAGCGCTGCAGCATGGACGGATAAAGCTTCTCTGATTTAGTTGACCTATAATTTACAAATCCCAAAAAATAAATTCTGATTAACCCTCAAGTGAGGACAGTCAAATATAGATACAATCTACAGTGGAGAAGGGGTGAAATAAATGAAAAATGGTGAATGTATATATATAAAATAAGAAACAAAATAAGTTTTTCAGTGACCAAACTCGTTAATAATAAAAATAAAAAAGATGTTTCTAAAATATTAATAAATGATATTAAAAGAAGATAAGAAAAAAATTATTAACATACTTTTATTTCTCTCAAATAATCTCCACTGGCCACAATGTATTTTTAGCAAACATCATAAAGCTTCTTTTGGAACAATCTTCTCTCTCTCTCTCTCTCTCTCTCTCTCTCTCTCTCACACACACACACACACACACACACACACACAGTCAGCAGCTGAAATTGTAGAGGGTAAAGAGATGCAAATCACTGAATAGCCTCACTTTCTTGAAAAGATGCTGGGATATGGACACTGTAGCTAAATGCCTTCAGCTGATGGGACCCATATAACACGGAAAAAGGTCTCCAAGGCAGTAAAGCATTGCTGCAGGGAAATATTCATAATACATGCTACAACTTTGAGGTCAACAACAGGAGACTGATTCAGATGCAACTTTTCCTTGCCAGAAAATTGGAAGCAGTGGTCCGAGATAATGGTGACAGGTTCACCAACCAACAAGCTACCAAATCAAGTGACAGTATCTCCAATAGATAGACATAGTAGTTCAACACTCCAGATATAGGCCTTCCTATGTTATCATCTACTGCTGAAAAGCATTGGGTGGTGGTCAACTATCCAAGCCATACTCTTAGTAATGTCAGTATAAAAGTCCTGGCCAAATAGACAAATTTTACCATTGCACCTAAATATGTTCCAAAAGAAAATATTATTGAACCAGCAAAAGCTTTGTTACATTAGTTGCCAAGAGTCAACGAAGAAAACGTTGGGTACGACAACTGATTTTTATCATGTTGGGAAATGAGGATTGATCTGTTTTACTTGGTAAAAAAGAAAAGTCTAAAGCCAAGATCACATATACTTTCCTTTATTTTCAACAATCAGTTTTGACAGACCTTGCTGTTATCTTCAGATCTTCAAAAATTCTGTTAAAAAATGTGTTCAGGATTCCACCATAATGCCATCTAAGGTGGATCAGCAATAAATGGAACATGTCAAGCTAACTAAACAATGTGCTACTATGCATTTTATTGTATATTATAACAATATTTTGAGACGGAAATTTGCTACTCACCATATAGCGGAGATGGAGATACTGAGTCACAGATAGACACAACAAAGAGACACTCACAATTAAAGCTTTTGACCATTAAGGCCTTCACCAACAATACACACACACACACACACACACACACACACACAAATGTAACTCACACACACAACTGCAGTCTCAGGCAACAGAAATGACACTGTGGTTTCAGTTGTCTGAGACTGCAGTTTTGTGTGTGTGTGTGTGTGTGTGTGTTGACAAAGGCCGTAATGGCTGAAAGCTTTAATTGTGAGAGTCTTTTTGTAGTGCTTATCTGTGATTCAGCATCTCCTCTATAAGGTGAGTAGCAACTTTCCTTCTTATAATATTGTTATTTTATATTGTGATTTTTCTGATGTAAAAATCATCTGTGAGCATTACATGTATGGACATGGCCACATACACAAGTTGCTTTATGATTGTAAATGTTTTATTGTCGACAAACCTTTGCATAAGTTGCTACATTTTATCCACTAACATGAGAACTTGGCATGAGGTTCCAACTCTCTTGCATACATTTTTTTTAAAAAAATTGAAAACCTGAAGATGACAGCAAAGTCTGTCAAAACCGATTGCTGAAAATAAAGAAATATTTAGGCAATCTTGGCTTTAGGAAGTTTTTTTACCAAGTTACGCAAGACACTTTGAGGATCCTTAATTGTGTAAATCCACCGAAAGCAAACATCACAATGGAAAAATGAAAAGTCATCATGAAACTGAAAAACAACTGTGACATAGTTGTTATATAAGGAGAAAAGAGAAATACCACCATCGTCATGCACATGACATTACAGCAACAGAATGCAGGACTTAGTGGACCCATTTGTAAGGAACTTGGGGGAGATCAGACAGCCAGAATAATCAAAAGACACACAGCCTGCTTTTGGACTCTAGAATTGAATTTCACATGGCAAGAAGACTCATGGCACAGATTCTAACAGTACTCAAGGTACACAAAGAAACTTACCCCTAAGAACCATAGTCAATGGAACAAATTCATCGACCCACTTCCTGGCTAAAATTCTGACTCAGAGGCGGTGGCATTTGGTAGGCCACACAGTCATCCATCAGGAATTCCATCCACTTCATTGCACTTTTAAAAGACGAGTGAATACTATCAATAAACCTTATGGTGAGCTTCAACATCAAGTCCTTATAAAAAAAATGTAACAGATAAGGAGACCATCAACATTCCACATCAATGTGTGGTACCCGATATCTGTGAATTCATGCAACAGTGTTTAGTGACCATGTACTCCAGATTGTAAGGGAAGTTTTATGAGCAGATGGATGGTGTAATTAAGGGATCTCCACTCTAGCCAGTTGAAGCAGACATATTTTTGGAAGTGTTCAAAGAATCAAGAGCTCCAGTCTGCATTGTTCTGCCCCAAATATTAGCTTTAGTACATGACTATTGTCATCTGTACATAAGGTAAGGAGACACTTCATAACTTCCACCTCAACATCAATCGACAGCATGCCAGCCGGCCACAGTGGCTGAGTGGTTCTAGGCACTTCAGTCCGGAACCACGCGACTGCTAAGGTCGCAGGTTTGAATCCTGCCTCGGGCATGGATGTGTGTGATGTCCTTAGGTTAGTTCGGTTTAAGTAGTTCTAAGTTCTAGGGCACTGATGACCTCAGATGTTAGGTTCCATAATGCTCAGAGCCATTTTTTTGACAGCATGCCAAGATCCAATACGCAGTTGAAATTGAAGAGAATGGAGCACTTTCCGTTATCAGAGCGGAAGTGTATAGGAAGCCCGATGGCAGAACAATATACAGTATTATGGAATCACAAAATAAAACTAAAAGGAGGGTGAGACACAACCAAAGCACAAGCAGCAACAAAATCAAAGTTACACAAACCTCGAGTCTATGACATCAGCTGAAAGTCCCCACCGCTGCTACCCAATCGAAATAAGAGTTCAGTGATGTTCCTGATAAACTGAGTCTACGAGCAGGATGCAATTATACTGCGTAAGATATGAATGCGGCAAATACTCAGTAGTTGATACGTTGTCCTAATGAGGCATACTTATAACAGTTGCCAAACCGTTGGTTTTATAAGCCACAAGACTGTGCAGTCACACATCCATACACATTTTATTGAAGATGACACTGGCTTTGGATGCCTGCACCCACATTTTCTCTTATTACTGAATAAATTATGATAATGAAAAAGCATGTATGATATACAAATAATGACTGAAACGACAATCTCATTAAAAAGAAAGTGCTGAATGTGAAATGAGGACATACAACGTGGTGGACACTGACTTTACTCTCATTCTTCTTTGGAGTGGGAAGATCAAGCACAACTGAGCAAATTTATGAAGACGCAGCATTCCTGGTTTTAGGACTGGTTTCATTGTATGAGGCTCTATTGAATGGTGTACCAGATTTGCTCAGCTGTAATATTATTAACAATCAATTTCAAAGTCCATGAACTTCATCAACATGCCTCTTAAAGTAGCTACCATAATCAGTGTCACAAGTACTTGCTCTGAAGAAATATCATATATAACATTGAATACATTAGATATGCTGACATTCAGCATCATAGTAATTATGCCACAATAAAGATGAAGTTGTTCTCTTGAGCAGTATATGAGAAAAATTCTTATGTGTGTCTAATATACAGAATGTATTTAAAAAGAAAGATGATGAGACTTACCAAACAAAAGCGCTGGCAGGTCGATAGACACACAAACAAACACAAACATACACACAAAATTCTAGCTTTCGCAGCCAACGGTTGCCTCGTCAGGAAAGAGGGAAGGAGAGGGAAAGACGAAAGGATTTGGGTTTTAAGGGAGAGGGTAAGGAGTCATTCCAATGCCGGGAGCGGAAAGACTTACCCTAGGGGGAAAAAAGGACAGGTATACACTCGCACACACACACATATCCATCCGCATATACACAGACACAAGCAGACATAAAAATGTCTGCTTGTGTCTGTGTATATGCGGATGGATATGTGTGTGTGTGTGCGCGCGAGTGTATACCTGTCCTTTTTTCCCCCTAGGGTAAGTCTTTCCGCTTCCGGGATTGGAATGACTCCTTACCCTCTCCCTTAAAACCCAAATCCTTTCGTCTTTCCCTCTCCTTCCCTCTTTCCTGACGAGGCAACCGTTGGTTGCGAAAGCTAGAATTTTGTGTGTATGTTTGTGTTTGTTTGTGTGTCTATCGACCTGCCAGCGCTTTTGTTTGGTAAGTCTCATCATCTTTCTTTTTAAATATATTTTTCCCACGTGGAATGTTTCCCTCTATTATATTAATATACAGAATGTTATATACAATAATCCTGTTGAGCAAGAACTTGTGACATTGATGAAATCTGGTAACTATAAAATCAATTGTAACTGAACATTTGATAACTGAGAACACAATTGTTAATGGGAAGTAAATTTTGTGAGTGGAAAAAGTGTATGGAAGAGGGATCCTCCCACATCATCAACTCCTGTCTGTTCATCCAGCACATCCAAAGTTCCTGCAATTCCAATAGCCTAAACGTCCGTTACTCCTATTTTCACTTCACTAGCCCCAAGTCACGCTTACACTTACTCTTGCATTTCTCTCTTCCTTTTCAAGTCTTGTGGCATTTAGCCCCTTCTAAGCTTCCTAATACTCCTTATCCTTACTTTACTATCTTGTTCTATAGTTTGTTTTATCTTTCCTCGAGAACTTTCTTTTTGTTTGTTAATTTTATAAATGGCTTCCTTCTTCTTGTCCACTTTATACACTACTGTATGTATGGAACAACTTCTGAATCCAACTACCTGCATTTCAATCCTGTCCCTAATACACCAATGCTACTGCTAGTGACAGTGGCATATGGAGCCAGTACACCAGCGCTACTGCTAGTGACAGTGGCATTATGGAACCAGATGTGTGTTCATTTATGTTTATTATTCCAACTTTGAAAATGTATTAAGAAGTCTAGCAGGTACTGCTACTTATATAATGAATCATCATCTAACACTTAATTTTGAAGGTGAGAAGTGGTCTATCCTATTAATAATTATTTATTTATCTATTGCGGTATTAAGTGAATCACCTCTTCATTAGTGCTTCCTGCTTTTATCTGGGGAGCTTGTCTCCATGCAAAAGTAGATCCTTTCTGAGGTGATGTGGATAAGCACTCCCTCTTTGATCATCTGATTCACATGAAAATGTGTATCGGATGGAACAATTGGGACAAAATGAAAGCACACTTCCAACCCAAAGTGTGACATGACCAATTCCAAAGGGTGTGTGGCACACTGGATGATGTATCATGCATGAACAGAGCCTTAGGGATACCGGGCGACCTCTCTGAGTAATTAGCCTTACCCAACATGGGGCTTGCTAGTGTGGACCAACATATATCCCCTATACTCATGTGACCAAAGTGTATAGCATAGTAGAAAAACAAATAAACTTAGGGATTTAACCTTCAAGAGACCTCAAACACCCAGAAATCATGTGCCGAGCCAACTGAAGGTGTTTCGACAACTGGATCAGGGGAGGAACCAGATCTGCCTTGTCTCGGGTACAGGGGAGGAAACTTCTTAGAGAACAAAGAGAAAAGGACAGAAACGAATGGCTTCCTATAAACATATGGAGGGAACTAAAAGATCTTTAATCTAATATCCCAAAGAAAACACTGTCTCGAAGTGAAAGGGATAAACAGGCTCCTTCGACCTCTATGACAGGCAGCAAGGGTGTGTTATTCCAAATTCACAGAAGAAATACAATCATGAAAAGCTGAGGCAGAAAACAGGGAATCAGTACTATAGTACTGTAGTCTTGGATTTTAGTAAGACAGTTGTTCCACAAAACTACCCTCCTGTTAGCATCACCTTACAGCAGGAGGAGCTAGTACAGATGGCCTATTTTGGAAAAAATTGTGGAGGACACACATCAAAGCTCCAAATTCAAAAGGGTTTATTTCAGGCCTGGTCAAACAGAGCTCCACAAATGTTCCAGCTGCACGCCTGCCTAGTGCTCTGAGAGCAGCGGTGATTTGGGCTGAGGGTAAGGAGGAACAAGGAAAGGTTGCAGCCAGACACTGCTAGAGCAAGGCAGCTGGCTTGTCACAGTTTGCTAACAATGGAAAAATCAGCTTCATGTTCATCAGCTGAACATTTACCAGAGTACAAGGTAGTCATTTGTGGACCAGATATAACAGATTACATTTCATTTCAATAATTAAAACGTATCACCATGAGTTCCCAAACAGATTCCAAGACTTTGCGCGAACACTGATTTTGATTGATTTGTCAGACCATTATCACTTTTGACTGCTGATGTACTTCATTACTTCTAACTTGAGCTAATAGACTTACAGTGTAGTACCTGGCTCAATGACCTGTTTCTCCAGTGCATGAAATTTACAAGACTAACAGAATGTTACACCAAGAACAATATCCTCAACTGCACAGAGAAGCTGCTTATATTATTTCCATGTTTGGTTCAATGTATGTGTATGAACTTTTTTTCTATTATGAATTGGGAAACATTTGATAAATTAATAGACTTTAATCTGCAGTATGTCCATATATTTAACTGTATAATGAACCACAGTTCCAGATAAATTACACCTTACTCTAAAATTGAAATGCCTATCAATTTGTAAATATCATAACTTAATGTTAAATGCCTGTATGTAAAGGCTTTCATACATCTGCTCACTGTATTAGCAATGTGTAATGTACTGTCTGAATTAGGTAGTAAATTTATTGCTTTGAGAGAAAAACAAAAAGTTGACAATACACAATAGTGATAAAATGCTGCTTGTAACAGTACGTTGCAATATTCACCTCTTAGAAGTGATCACACTGTGTTGCAAACACATCTTCCTAAGTTTCCCATGTGTACAACCTTCAGTTATAGTTGTCTCAGTCACACAGCTGCTCAAATAGTGCAGTGGTGGCAGAAGCCAGAGCGCTGAGCATACTCAGCTGCGTTCACAGAGTGATAGCGTGTTCCTTAAGTGGAAATCTTGGCTAGGACTGGTCTATCTGGATATAGGTGCTCTAATATTTGTACACGAGGTAATGGGGCAGTGGACTGGCTGAATGAGATGTTGCTCAAGATAGCTCCATGGGCTGAGGCGAAGTTGCTGGTCAAGACATCTGCTGAACAGTCAAGAACGCTACAATATCAAACTGGGTACCAAAGCTACTTAAGGATGTTCCCCCAGACAAGCTATTAGAGAAAGTACCAATTCAGAACCATAAAGTCTTGACAGAGGGCCACAGGACCATTAATCACAAGGTTGGAACTGATGACCAAACCCTTCTGGCAAAAATCTAAGAGACATCCTTGAAGGTAATGCGGAGCAAGACCTAAAACTGTATTTAGAGCTCTCACAGGTGACTGTCAGTGTGATTAATGACATCAAAGGTGATAATGGTGGCAAGCTGGTGGCTGGAAGTATTGCAGATAAATCTGCAGCACAGTAAGAGGGCAACAGTCATGTTCTGCGAAGACAGGATGTGGATGTGGCCCTAGTCAAAGGATCCTATTTGTATAAAAAGGCCATATCAGGTTTTGGAGGAACTGAAAGTAAGTTGACTTTGCAACTAATCTAAAAATCTCCAGAATATCCATTTTTGTTACAAATGGAATTTCATTCATACCAATGGTGAACTGTCCTTGGGCTTAGTGACCATCACAATGGAGCAGCGTAAGTAAGGGAGCACAAGGGAAATGGTATTGTCCTCAGCATACGTCCCTTACAAGGACAGTGCTTCTACACTCCAGAAAGTGAGGAGACTGAAAAGACAGCTGCTTGAAGCTGAATGAACAACTACTTCTTTATTGTGATGACAATAGCCAAAAGCTCATGTGGGGAAATAGCAACACCAACAGCAGAGTTGAGTACCTACATGAATACCTGTCAGACAGCAACCTAGAGATCTTGACTGTGGGTAAGAAATCTACCTTCAACAGTAGAAGAGAAAAAGTAATTCACATAAATTTTGGGGCTACCTTAATAGGTAGCTACATCAACCAATGGCATGTGGCAATGGAACTATCCTAGTCTGGCCATATGTACATTATGTTTAACCTGGAAATGGGTGTTAAACAGACTAAAGCCTACAAGTACAGTTCCCTAGAAAGACCAGCTGGAATTCAGATAGGAAATAGCTGTCTATGTGAAGTTAAAACTTCAATAAGAAATCCAGTAGACTTACAGGAATTGACAGATGAAGTAATAGCTGACATCATAACATTGTATTTAGGACACTGCCCGATCATCAAGAAGTATATAAACAGGAATGTACCATGCTGGAATGAGAATATGGCATTGCAAAGAATGTACATAAGAAGAGTGTTTAACTTTGGAAGAAGGAAATGACAATGGGCAAAATAGCAAGAAGCCCTTGCTAAATACAATCTTGCTGTCAAGCAAGTGAAACAATCATCCCAGAAGGTATTCTGTGAAGGGGTGGAGGCGCAGCTGCCAGAGCAGATTTCACACAATCTATAGCATGTTACCAACAAATATAGGAGGCATACTAAGGAGGGACGATGGTGAGTATACTAGGTCAGCACGTGAGACACTGGAAGTGCTCATCACTCCCCCATGGGACCGATGACATCACTGTTTGGTCCCCTGCCGTAAATCAACAATTCCCCCACTGCATTCTCGAAGTTGGTTCAGACAATAATACAGCCCCTGCGAGGTACTGGTTTATAAATAACCAATGGGAGAACTGGGAATCTGTTAAGAAACCTGTGTATTTTGAGAAAATTTGGTGGGTGATGGAAACATTTCAACCGTTTAAGTCACCAGGTCCAAATCATATCTTAACAGCTCTGCTGCAACAGACAGGAGAATGATTAATCAGACTCCTATGCAGACCATTTACAGTCACTTTAGCTGCAGGAGTCACTTCTAATGCTTTGAGAACAGTGAAGGTTGCTTTCATTCCAAAGGCAGTGAGACTTGATCATACCAAAGTTAAGGAAATAGGATTAATCAGTCTGTCCTCCTTTCTTCCAAGGACATTAGAAAAACAGATTAGTGTGCACGTTAGGGAAAGGATGTTAACTGAGGTTCCTTTACATGGAAACACTGTGCATATCAGTCAGGTAAATCATGTGAAACAGTACTTCATCAACTTGCTGGAAAGGTATACTATCAGGAAATAGCACTCTGCAGCTTCCTGGATATTGAGCGGGCATTCAGCAACCCAATCTATGAATCCATGATTATCGTTGGAAAAGTGTATGGCATCAAGAGCACTATATTTAGATAGATAAAGGCCATGTTCAGTACGTGAAGGACAGAAACTACGATGATGACTGTGAAAATGGTGATCGACACCGTAAGAGGTTGTCTGAAAGGTGGGGTCTTGTCACCACTACTGGTGGATGAGCTTATTACGGAGCTAAATGCTAAAGACTGTTTTTGCCAAGTGTACCCACACAATTTAGCCATGGGAATACTTGGCAAATATGCAAGTATTGTAACAACATTGGCACAATGCAATCTGAACGTTGTGAAAAACTGGTGTAGGATACGGGATCTAAGGGTGGGAAACTATTGTTGTACTGCTCACAAGGAAGCATATCCAGGACAGTCATTGGAATCTTAAGCTCTCTGATGAAATTTTACAAGTAGAGAGGGTAGTAAAGTATCTGGGGATAATGCTCGATGTGAAACTAACACGGACCCCTTATGTGAATAAAGGATGCATCTTCCTAGGTAAAAGGTGTGTCCACTATGAGCATATGTAGGGGGAAGAAAAGGGGGGGGGGGCAGAGCATGCACTGATTTTGCACCTCTGTAATAATACCTACGATAATTTATGGGGCAACAGTGTGGTGGGGAATGAAGAAGAGCATAAGGTGACAGCTAAGGAGCTCAAGAAGATGTACAGATTGGCCTGCCTAGTTACAAGGGATGGAATTAGCAGCACTCCCACTGCTGAGTTGGAGACCACACTGGCCACACCCCAATCACATCTTTGGGTTACAATGAAGGGTGCAGCAGGAACATACAGGGTAAAAACTGGAAATTCTTAGGATTTTTAGAATCCAACGCTAATATAATGAATGTAGAAAACATAGGAATGATCGGAGAAATTCCTGCTGAATATACAATAATTTCCAGCTGCTTCAATAAATCTCACTATGACACCTTAGGAATTAGGGAACAGATGAAGAAAGAAACACAGCACTGTTCAGGTGATTTAGTCTGTTTTACTGACGGGTCAAAAACAGACCAGGGTGCTGAGCCAGGGCATACACAGCGCAGTCTCAACTGGAGACCACAATCTTTCTACAGAATCTGGCTACGGTATTCCAGGTGGAGGCATGCATTCACCTTCAGAATTTCCACGGGTGTTACAAGGATCACTGCATGTACATTCATTTTTGAGAGCCAAGTAGCTCTGAAATCTGGATCAGCCTCTTCAATAAGATCAAAGATCATCGCATAATACCACAAAACCTTCGTGACAGAGAGAGAAAGCAATGAAGTAAACATTCTGTGGGTCCCTGGTCATGAAGGAATTAGTGGTAATGAACAAGCTGATAAGTTGGCCAGGGCAGGGGTGATGACTCAATTCGTTGGGCCGGGACCTGTTTTAATCGTCACTTGGGCGATGGTAAAATCTAAACTACATACCTGGATCAGGAGTTAGCATGTAAAATATTGGACTGAAACCCAAAAACAAAAATATGGCAAACTAATGATGCTGAAAACTGTGTTTTAAGAGAAGTTCTGTAATCATGGGCTCGAACAGGGGGTACATTAAACTCACGGTAGGTCTAATGACTGGCCACGAGAACTTCAGGGAACACCTGCACACGAGTATAGACAAAAAAGGCGCTAAGTGCAGACTACGTGGTACAGGGAATGAAACTGTACCACATTTAATCTTCCAGTGTGAAGCACTGGAAGCCAAAAGACACAAAATACACTGAAGGGAAAAAAAATCGCAACACCAAAAAACAATAAATGTAGAGTAATGAAATTTCGGGAATACAGTCGTCTATCTACACATTTAAGTGAGTAACTGCAAGATCACAGGTTAACGTAAGTGCGAGATAAGGCACTGCAAATGTGAAGTGCTGGTACATTAATAACTGGTGTAACCTCCATAATGTTAAAGGCAAACATACAAACAGGAATGCATTGTGTTGTACAGTTGCCGGATGTCAGTTTGTGGGATAGACATTCGTGCCTGTCGTACTCGGTCAGTCAATACGTGGACGATTAGAGCTGTTTGTGGTTGAAGCTGGTGTTGTCATCTGATAATGTCCCATAGGTGCTTAATTGGAGACAGATCTGGTGGTCGAGCAAGCCGAGGCAGTACGTAAGACACTCCGTAGAGCATGTCGGGTTACAACAGCGGCATGTGGGTGAGTGTTATCCTGTCGGAAAACACCCCCCGGAATGCTGCTCGTGAATGGCAGCACAACAGGTTGAATCACCAGACTGACATACAAATTTGCAGTCAACGTACGTGAGGTAACTACGAGAGTGCTCCTGCCGTCATACAAAATCACACCCCAGATGAAACGAAACGATTGTACGGCATTGTCGGCCGGGAGGCCCCACGCGGGGAAGTTCGGCCGCCCTAGATGATAACTCCAAGTGTAGGTTCAGCGCGTCTAGCACAAAAGCAGGTCGGCTGCACGCCCCCAACTGGCCTTCTCCTAACCGACACTAGGACATCACTTGCACCGAGACAGAACTAGCTTTCATCAGAAAACACAATAGACCTCCAGCCTGCTCTCCAATGAGCTCTTGCTTGACACCACTGAAGTCACAAACGTTGGTGTTTGGGGTCAGTGGACTACATGCCGAAGGATGTGTGTCTCGGAGCTCTTCCTGAAGTAAGCAATTTTTAACAGTTCATTGTGTCGCTGTGGTACCAACTGGTGCTGCAGACACATTGTGACGCACCAGAGCCATACGCTGAACACAATGGTCTTCCCTCTCGTGCCACATCCTGAGCCCAGTCTTCTTGTGACCATACATTCTCGTGACCACTGTTGCCAGCAATCACGTACAGTACCTACGTTCCTGCCAGCTCTTTCTGCAGTATCACACACGGAACATCCAGTTTCTCGTAGTCCTATTACACAGCCTCGCACAAACTCAGTGGTATGTTGATAATAGCCTCTCTGTCACCTGAAAGATATTCTCGACTGACACCAACTCACCACATCCGATCTCTAAGATAATCAATGCCCCCGACCATTACAGGGTGTATTTAAAGCAAATTTGATTTGCATCATCGTAGTGATGCTACTATCGCCACTCTTATTTGACTGGCACGAAATCTGAACAGACATCATCTTTCAGATGTGGAGACACACTTACCAACTTTTGTTTATGTCGCACCGACTCCTCGGTGTTGCGATTTTTTTCCATTGGTGTATCTGGGTAATTGATTTCTGAAGAAACTGTGCCTCTAACAGATATCTAGTCAAGGAGCTCCTACTATTCTTTACGGGTACTCGTTGGCTTTTCCAGAACGGCAAGGAGAGATGCCGCACAATAAACTCTAGTTTTGTCTCCTCGGTTAAATCGAAGCAAATCGAGTGAATCACACTACTTATACTTGAAATTTTTACAGAACTCCCAAATTTGCTATTTATTAAATTTGTTTAAAGACCAGTGCTGGAAGTTATTCTCAGATAGTGAACCGAACTACGCTCTGTACTCCAAACCCATTTGTTGCATTCCACCATCTAAAGTGAGGCAGCCAACAAACCACGGATTGTTTTGAAGGGTGACCCACAGTTTAACAACGATTCTGAACCGTAGTGCAACTTGGCATTTTTCACATCGACAAATGTTGCCAGAGGTGAAAGAAGTGATAAGTGATAGATCAAAAAACTAAAAATGACCAGGGAGCAAACCCACGACCACTGGATTAGTAGTCTGGCACTTTACCACCACTTCTCTATTGAAATGTAAGGTTGTATGCAACATTTGTATTGTATAGTGCATGTAAATGATAATTGTTTGACAACTTTTATAATTGGCATACAACACTCCAAGTTTGGTTCCTTCTCAGTTTACGGATGGATCGAACTACATAGTGCTGCATGTCAGAGATTACCTAGTACCATCATTACTCACTCACTCCTCTGTTTGATTTGAATACTTATCAAGGGAAAAGTAACATTTTCAACAAACTTTATGAGCAGATAAAAGTTCTTATGGCATTTAACATCCTTCTGGTCACAATCTCTTATGCAGGATCCTTATCGGGAAATTTTCCATAAAATCAAAGCAATCCATTCACACTCTCTACAAATGGTTCAAATATTTCTCTACTTCATATCGCTTGCTCCTAGATATTAATCTGACATGACCTAGTCAAGAGGTTAATTACAAATGCTGTGGCACCAATTGCTCTCTTTTACTGTAAACTGTGGACAAATCAGCAAACAATCTTGAGAGAGAGGCTCACTCTATTTGAGAGAGTATTTATATCATAGTGTCTCTCAAAGTTTTAGGTCAAAACCATAAAGATGGTAAAGGATTACAATCTAAGTATTTTGAGGCAATAAACTAATGGCTGAAAATTAATATAGTGTTTTTGCTAACTTAAACAACTTGTACCTTTTGGTGCAATAGTGGATTGTCTTGCTGAACAGTAACGATGAGCTCAAGTTATTGCTACAAAGGTTATATCAAAAACTGTTCAAAGTAACATCCACCGTTCTCAATGCATGCATTAAAACATACATACTCCATAGACAAAAATTATCTCCGAGTTCAAAAATGTTTGGCTCCATTGCAAATATTTATGATGGTGTAATTTCTGTTCCACCAGTACTTACTTCCCACATTATCATGCTTTAGAAGTCTTCTCCCATTAAATCCAGCAATATCTCATTGAATTCTACTGTGCAAATAAGTATTTGTTATTAACTTTAGCCAGTTCTCTGTGCCTTAAGTGAACTCAGGTCCTCATAAATTTGTATCCAAGGGCAAACATTGCTTCCAATTGGCATCACCCCCATTGGGAAACTTTTGCATGTACATTCATTAGGCTTTCCTGAAACTACATCCTGCAGCAACATACACAAAATAAATGACAAAGTTCCTGTAGCATAATTCTCCATCACTGACACTCAGTCATGAACTGTAAACAGTTGTAAACCCAACTGCAAGAACATTAGAGATGAGTATGAATTGTTTTTTCACGTGGTTTGTTATGAAAGATTAGCAATTTACAAATACATGTCTGAAATGCATTCCTCATTCAACATCTGACACTGCATTAAATATTAATTTCTGACCATTGGTTTCTTATCTCAAAACATAGTTCAGGATAGCACCTGTATAATTTTGACTCTACTGGTTTTACCTTTGTTCCTCACGAATGCTTACCATCAAACGTAACGTCCTGCACTTCATGTGTTAAGGATGCTTTCAAACAGTTATATTAATAATAGGTTACTTCATATAATTAATATATTTTTTATACGATGATGTTGTGCTACATTATCAAATACACTTTTTGAAATCTAGAAAGGCACATTATGGCTGTTCACCTGTGGATATGATAGGACTGGGTTGTCTGTCAAGTTTATGACTGAATTAACTATATACATTTGCCTTTGCCTGGAATAAAAATAAAAAGGATTCCAATGGACTTTCAACTGATCTTCCAAGACTTTTGCAGCCTCTGACAATTGCAATTTCACTGGCACACCATAAAATTTTATTTCTTCTCTTTGATCTTTAATTCCATTTCAGATTGACCCCTTGTTTCCTTTTCTGCTTGCCCAATAAACAAACTGAACAACACTGTGAAGAAATCACAAACCTGTCTCATGCTCTTTCCACTAGCTGCCTCCCTTTCATTTTCTTTAACTCTTTATGTCTGCAGTTAAGTTCGTGAAAAAGTTGTGCACAACCTTCAACTCCCTGTATTTTATGTCTGCTACCTCCAGAGTTTCAACGTTAGCACTGCCAAAAGCCATCTCTATTTTCTCAAATGCTATAAATGTAATTTCTCCTTCCTTCAGACTATCTACTAAGAAAAGTCTTAGAGTCAGTACTGCTTTCATGTTCCTACATTTCTCCTGAACCCAATCCCCGAGGTTGGCTTTGCTCAGTCTTTCCATTCTTCTCTAAATAAGACATGTCGATATACTGCAACCGTGTCTATTAAACTGATGCTTAAGTAATACTTCTACCTGACAGCATCTGCCTTCTGAGGAACTGGAATTAAAATTCTTCTCAATGTCTGAGGGTACTTTGACTGTCTCATATATCTTGCACACCTGGGGGACAGTTTTATCATGGTATATTCTCCCAAAGATATGGTAGGATGTCAATGTGACTTTGTACACACACACACTGACAGACAGGTAAATGATTAGAGCTGCAATTCTCTGTGACAGGCAGAAACGTCCACTACAATACATTTCTGTTGCTTGTGTTTAGTGTTGTCACCAGGCCTGGTAGGGTATATAAGGGGTATGAACAGCATCCAGTGTTCCAAGATCACTGAAGGACATAGAGATGCCATGTACTTGTGTGATACAGCACCTGACAGTGTTTGAAAGGGGCCTCATTGTGGCTCTCCATTTGGCTGTTTGGTTGAACTGATGTTGGACTACATGGGAAGGCGAGGGCAGGCATACTTGTCAAGGTTCTGGTCAACAATGCCGGATCAGAAGGAGAATCACCATATTATGCACCAAGCAAATCATAACCCAATCACATTGTATCTGCCATCTAAGAACAAGTAATGGATTTCCCTGAAACATTCTGTATCATACCACACCACTGGCTGGAGGCTAGCAGTAGCCAGACTAGGGAATTACTGTACCATGTGTAGGCTGCTGGTAACACCACACACAAATGCCTGTGGTTTGAGTGGTGCCATGACTTAAAAACATGGACTGCTGATGAATGGTGTCACATTGTGTTCAGTCATGAATGACAGTACTGCATATCCCCAATTACCGTTGTCAGCACTTATACTGGTGACAAGGGATTAGGTCCTATTCTTTCAATGTTTTCAAGAGGCTCAGTGGTATTACTCCTGGCATCATGGTGTGTGGAGCCATCGCATATGACTTCAGGTCATGGCTGGTAGTAATTGAGGTAACTCTGATGGTACAATGGCACATCACAGGCATCTTGTCATTCATGTGTTACTTTTCATGTGACAGTATCATACTTCCAATTTTCAAGAGGACAATGCTCCTCCACACGTGTCTATGACCTGTCGGCGTGATGCTGAGGAACTCCAACGGCCAGTGAGATCCCCAGATATGTCTCCGATAGAACACGTGTGTGATCTGCTCTGACATCATCCAATGCCAGTATGTATCCAGGATATCAAGGACCAGTTACAACAATTGTAGGCCAGCATGCTTCAGCAGAGGCTCTACCTGCTTTATGAAATCCTTCCCCAATTGTATTAGCCAAGTTCTTTGTAAATTTATTTGACTTTTTAATCCCTGAAATATCAGCACTTACCCTCTCACCATGTGAAGTTTCATTTCATTTCATTTCCTCCTCCCCTTCCGGGTGCTTACTTTTTTTGCCACACAGTGTAATTATGGGGGAATGTCAACTACGAGGGTTGGAATTTTAATAGTGGCAACTATTAATTTACAGCTCGTACAAAATGGATACGTGTTTCAAAGTTTTACTGACCTTCAAAGTAGTCATCAGCATTGTGCATAATCTGTTACCAGTGATGTGGAAGCCGTAGGACACTCTTAGCAGTGCCGGTTGTGTTGACAGTCCGAGCAGCGCGGTCTACTGCTCGACAAATTTGTAGCAGTTCTGAAGTGAATGCCTTGAAGTGTTTCCTTCAGTTTAGAAACTGAGTTGAACTCACGAGGGCTTAATTCAGGGGAGTGCAGTAGATGGTATAGCACTTAGCGGCCCCATCAGTCAAACAAATCAGTAACAGCTTACACTGTATGTGCTTGAGCACTGTCCTGCAAAATGATGGTCGGGTCCTGCAGAAAGTGTCATCACTTCTGTCTCTATGCTGTTCATTTTTGGAACACAACTTACGACCAGCTTAGAGACAGAAGTGATGACACTTTCTGCAGGACCCGACCACCATTTTGTAGGATAATGCTCAAGCACGTACAGTGCAAGCTGTTAGTGATTTGTTTGACTGATGGGGCTGCAAGTGCTATACCACCTACTGCACTCCCCTGACTTAAGCCCTCGCAAGTTCAACTCTATTTCTAAACTGAGGGAAACACTTCACAGCATTTGCTTCAGTACTGCTACAAATTCGTCGGGCAATAGACCGCGCTGCTCGAACTGTCAACACAACTGGCACTGCTAAGAGTATCCTATGACTTCCACATTGCTGGTAGTGGGTTATACACAATGCTGGTGACTACTTTGAAGGTCAGTAAAACTTTGAAACACACATCTATTTTGTATGGGCTGTAAATAAATAGTTACCACTATTTAAGTTCCAACCCTCGTATTTTACATTCCTTCTTCTTCTTCTTTTTTTACTAAGATTTTTCAGTGCTTTGCACAGTTCTTCTCTCAGCATTATATTTCCCAACTTATATTCATCTACTTCTTCTTCTGTTTCCATGATATCATCTGCAAGTTTGTTTCATTTATACAGCCCTTCTATATATTCCTTACTCCTTTAAACCTTAGTACTAGCTTGCCTCCTGATATTCAAAGAGCTGCGTCTCTTTTTTCCAAGGTCTCTTTAATTATTCTACATGTGGAATCTATCTTTCCCATACTCATGTATGCTTCTACAGCTTCATATTTCTCTTCTAGCCATTCTTGTTTTGCCATTTTTCAGTTTCTGTCAATCTTGTTTTTTTTATGGCTGTATTATCTTTTGCCTCCTTCATTTGTTGCATTTTTATATTTCCTCCTTTCATCAGATAATTTCAATAACATGTGTTATTGAAGGTATTCTACTGGACTTTGTCCTTCAGCCTATTTGATCCTTTGTTGCCTTCAATATACCATCCCTCAAAGCTACAAATTCTTTTTCTACCATGTTCCTTTACCTGGTTTCAGTCAGACAGTGCCTAATGCTCCCCTTGAAAGTGTCAGCAACCTCTGAGTCTTTTAACATATCCAGCTCCCATCTCTTTAACCTCCTACCTTTCAGAAATTTCTTCAATTTTAATCTGCAGTTCATAACCATTAAGTTATGGTCAGAGCCCACATCTGTAATTTGACATTCAGAATATCGTTTCAAAAACCTTTGTCTTAACATTACGTAATGTATTTGAAACCATCTGATATCCATAAAGTTTCTTTCCTCTAGACAACCACATGTTAATAATGATTAAATTATGATCTGTGATAAAATCTAACAGGAGGCATCCTCTTTCATTCTTTTCCTCCAGTCTATGTTTTCCTGTTAATTTTTCTTATCTCCTTCTTCCTACCAAATTTGAGTCCTCTATCACAACTGATTTTTCATCTCTTTGAATGATCTGAATAAATTCTTTTATGTCACCACCTTTCGGTCCCTTCATCATCTGTAGAAGTAGCAGGTATTTACACTACTTCTATTGTATACTATACTATTTTGGAAAATTGGTTTAGTATTTCTTTAAACTTTTATTTAATGAAAATGCCACACTAAATTACCATAATGAAGCAATTTCTCTGACAATAATCTGAATTTTTTTAGTCAGCATGTTATCCGGCAGATTATGATGTGGGCCAACCTGCTGTCACAGGTAGTGTGTGCGCAAGCAAGCAAAGATTGTAAATTACAGTTTTTTTTTTAATTATTATTATTTGCTCTCTACACTGGTATGACCAAATGAAACCAAATCAAACCAAATTTTGTATTGATGGCAATATTGGAAGTATTTAAATATCTGGTTACATAGCCATATCTTCAAGTACACCGAAACCCACTCTACTCAATACTTACCTGAATACTTTCATTCTGACATTACTCAGACCATAATTACCAATTACTCTTTCACGAAACTAAAGTCGGTACACCGAATTTTATTTATGTTCAGTTGGCAAAAGAAACTATTTCCATTGGATTTTCATTTCTTAAATGGAGTCACTTTGTCACATATACACTGGTGGGAAAAAAAAAACACACAATATCAAGGAGGAGTTGTGTGACATACAAAAGTTTGTAGGTGTGTTTCTACAGCTGAAAGATGACGTCTATTCAATTTTCACATCAGTTGCAAAAGAATGGCGCTAGTAGCGCTACTACGGGATGCAAACCAGGTTTGCTTTAAATACACACTACAACGATCGTGAGAGTTAGTTAACTTTGAGACTGGATGTGGTGATTTGATATTAGTCAAGAATGCCTTAAAGCAACAAATATGCCTTTGTCAACATACCACCAAGTTTGAACGAGAAGCTGGATGTTCCTTCTGTGATATTGCAGAAAGACCTGGCAGGAACATAGCCACTGTATGTGACTGCTGGAGCAGTGGTGGCAAGAATGTATGATCGCAAGAAGACTAGGCTCTGGATAGCCACGTGCGCTACCAACAGGGAAGACCAGTGTGTTTGGCGTATGGCTTTGGTGCATAGTACTGCATCTGCAGCAGCAGCTGGCACCACAGTGGCACAACAAACTGTTAAAAATTGGTTACTTCAAGAACAGCTCTGAGCCAGACACCCTGTAGCATGCAGTCCACTGACCCCAAACTACCACTATTTGTGTCTTCAGTGGGGTCAGGAGAGCTCATTGGAGAACAGGGTGGAGATCTGTTGTGTTTTCTAATGAAATCAGGTTCTGCCTCGGTGCCAGTGATGTCCTCGTGCCGGTTAGGAGAAGGGCGGTTGACGACCTGCAACCGACCTGTCTGTGTGCTAGACACACTGGACCTACACCTGGAGTTATCATCTGAGGTGCGATTTCAAGTGACAGTAGGAGCACTCTCGTGGTTATTTCATGTACCCTGACTGCAAATTTGTACATAAGTCTGGTGATTCGACCTGTTGTGCTGCAATCTAACACTTACCCATATGCTGTTGTTGTAATCCAACATGCTCTACAGTGTGTTGACACTTTGCCTTGGCCTGCTCGATCATCAAATTTGTCTCCAATCAAACACATATGGGAATGATCAGACGATAACTCCACTTTACCCACAAAGAGAATTAACTGTCCCTGTTTTGAGTGACCAGGTTCAACAGGCATGGAACTCCATCCTGCAAACTGAAATCTGGCACCCGTAAAACTCATTGCATGCACATTTGCGTGCTTGCATTCATTCAACATTCTGACAGTTACACTGGTTATTAATGTAGCAGCATGTCATGTTTGCAATGACTTATATAATGCTTAGGTTAACCTGTGGTCTTGCAATGTTAATCACTTGAATGTGTCACCTGAACAAATGTATTCCCCAAATTTCGTTACTCTACATTAATTATTTTTTTGGTGTTGCGATTTTTTTCCATCCTTGTATTTGTCTTGCACTATCCAAAATAACTTCTGAGTTCATGTACTAAATAGAGCCGGGGTATGAGAAGCACATTTATGAATCAAATAGATGCAAACTCTGCTACTCTTGGAGACAAAACAATACAGTCAACTGCATAACAGCTAGAGTTACTGACAAACATGCAGAAGCTCAAGACACACACTCAACAACAAAAGCAACAACAACACACAGGGGGTTGGGGGTAAGTGGGGGAGGGAAGGGGAGGAAGGGGCGGGGAGGGGGAAGGGGAGGGGGAGGGGGAGGGGGGGACAGAGAGAGAGAGAGAGAGAGAGAGAGAGAGAGAGAGAGAGAGAGAGAGAGAGAGAGAGAGCACACAGGTGTGGGCTTTCAAGGTATTTTCCTATTTGGAAATGGTTAAAATTAAGCACAATATTAATTATAGATGTTAGAAACAGCGGTGCATTAGTCAGTTCTACTGTCTTTAGCTACAAACAAATGTATTGCTTTAACAATGTAAAACAAGTGATTCTACACATTGTCAAACAGAGTAATTTGGAAAACAATGATCATATGGAAATATTTAGGTAGTATAAATCACACAGTTTAACATGCTGTTAGTAACAATGTCATGCGAGATCAAGCACACAGCAAAATTTGCATTTTTTTTTTAAACAGAATAGTGCTACAGCTTTTAAGTTATGTAGTTTGAACTGTATCTCAGAGTGAGGCACTGATATAGACTATGTGAAAGTTCCTGGAGTGAAGATACAGAATGACGTGGTAAACCTAACGATGTGGTAAACCTAACGATGTAGTAAACCTAACTAGTTTTTGTTTAAACTGCAGCTTAATATGTTCCTCAAACAAAGCTGCACCAAACCAATATTTTACGATCCCTATCACAGCATCTTAAATCTGAAGGTTAAATGAAGACACACAGTGTTGTACCAAACGCCAATGGCTACAAGGATTGCAATATTTTAAAATGTACAAAATGGGACATAACACCCAAAGTGGCTTAGTGAAGAAGGTAACAAACATACTTTTACCATTCACTCACATCCCTAAAACTAATTAACAAAAATCACTTTTTGTTATTTTGTTTCCCCATACACAAAAGTTCTGAAAGCTATTGTACATTCCAGCATTATTCATGCAACTGAGTTACATTCACTTGTAATAAATGATTTGGAAGTTTACCATGTAATTTCCCTTGCAGGACAGTTGTTGAATGATGGCTCTGCTACTTCAATAGTTTCTTATAAAAATCAAACCCGCTTCATTAAAGCATCAAAGACAATAATGTCTGAGGTTTTTGACAGCTGATTATGGTATTCTTATTATCAATTCATATGCACATTTCCATTACGTAATACATGCATAAAAATAAAACAAGAAGCCACCGACTAATAGTGTGGTATACAAAAAGCTCACACATGTTAAGATCAGTGTGTGACAATCAATAAACAGTATCATACAACAGTCAAATAAAAAGTGTAAGATTTATTATTTGCCATTTTGTAATCCTCTTCTATTTTCTTGTGTTGATGAATTTTGTATGTATATTTTCTTATTAGACATATTAAATATTTTATTGTACTATTTAAACATGAAAATGTCAGCAGCTTGTGGTTAGCATTGCTGTTTCTCAACCTCAGGACCCCAGTTTCAATTCCTGGGCAGGTCAGAGATTTTCTCCACTTGGGACTGTGTGTGTGTGTGTGTGTGTGTGTGTGTGTGTTTTGTCCTCATCATCATTTTATCTCCATCAACATGTTAGTCACCAAAGAGGCATCAACTAATAATACGTGCACCAGGCGGCCAAATTCCCCAGAAGGGGGATCCGGCCACAAATGCCATATGCACATTTCAACACAAAAATTGAAAATAAAACTAAAAACCAAATACATGCAGGTGAAGTGGACCCATTTACCAATCTCTGAAGCAGTAGTAATTTAGTTAAGTTACTGCAAAGTAACAAAAGATAAAGATTGCTGGTCACCTGACACTGTTGTTTCACTGTAAGCTAAAGACAAAATAGCATAACTGAAATGTGGAACTGATCCCAATGCTACTTACGGCTCCAATTCCTTACCTAATGTGCCGTTACTGATATCACAAATGACTTTTTCCCTTTCTTTCAAATTTTCCCCAATCCATCCCTTCTTGCCTGTTTCATTTTAGTTCAAGGCAAAGTAACATAAGTTTGAGATTTATTGTTCAAGGCAGTATTATGTCCTGCCAAACACATCACAACTGCAACTATATCAATAGCTGATAAATAGGTGCTCTTCAATTTAATGTAACATTTCACGCTCACGTACAAGAACATGGATTATTTCTGTTTCCAAGTAGGCTTCTTTTGAAATGTTAAAGATGCTGAATCATTTTGACAAAATACATTACAATGTGCAGTACCAATTTCATACAGAGTATACACCATGTGATAAAAAGTATACCCCCAAAAACACACATTTTTCATATTAGGTGCATTGTGCTGCCACTTACTGCCAAGTACTCTCCATATTAGTGACCTCAGAAGTCATTAGCCATCATGAGAGAGCAGAATGGGGTGCTCCGTGGAACTTACAGACATCGAATGTGTTCAGGTGGTCGGGTGTCACTTGTGTCACACATCTGTACACAAGATTTCCACACTCCTAAACATCCCTAGGTCCACTGTTTCCGATGTGATAGTGAAGTGGAAAACTGAAGGGACATGTATAGCATAAAACCGTACAGGTCTACCTCATCCCTTGACTGACAGAGACCGCCGACAATTGAAGAGGGGTGTAATGTGTAATAGGCAGACATCTATCCAGACCATAGCACAGGAATTCCAAACTGCATCAAGATTCACTGCAAGTACTATGACAGTTAGGCAGGAGGCGAGAAAACTTGGATTTCATGGTTGAGCAGCTGCTCAGAAGCCACACATCACTCCGGTAAATGCCAAAGACACCTCGATTGGTATAAGGCGCATAAATACTGGACGATTGAATACTGGAAAAATGTTGTGTGGAGTGATGAATCATGGTACACAATGTGGGGATCCGATGGCAGGGTGTGGGTCTGGCAAACGCCCAATGAACGTCATCTGGCAGCATGTGTAGCACCAACAGTAAAATTCTGAGGCGGTGGTGTTATGGTGTGGTCGTGTTTTTCATGAAGGGGGCTTGCACCCCTTGTTGTTTTGCGTGGCACTATCACACCACAGGCCTACATTGATGTTTTAGGCACCTTCTTGCTTCCCATGTTGAAGAGCAATTCAGGGACGGAAACTGCATCTTTCAACATGGTTGAGCACCTGTTCATAATGCACGGCCTGTGGCAGAGTGGCTACATGGCAATAACATCCCTGTAATGGAGTGTGGAGTGGCCTGCACAGAGTCTTGACCTGAATCCTTTAGAGCATCTTTGGGATGTTTTGGAATGCCGACTTCGTGCCAGGCCTCACCGATCAACATCGATACCTTTCCTCAGTGCAGCACTCTGTGAAGAATGGGCTGCCATTGCCCAAGAAACCTTCCAGCATCTGACTGAACGTATGCCTGTGAGGATGGAAGCTGTGATCAACGCTAAGAGTGGGCCAACACCATATTGTATTCCACCATTACTGATGGAGGGCGCCACAAACTTGTAAGTCATTTTCAGCCAGGTGTCCAGTTACTTTTGATCACACAGTGTAGTACCAGTATAGGTGACAGCCAACTAAACAAGCAAATAAATTGTAGAAATAATAATACACTGACAGTCAGTGAAGGAAGGAAAGAAAAAAATCTGCTTCAGAGTAATAGCATAGCTGAAACAAGAAGTACTTGACACAAAAAAGGAAGAATGTTGTGTATAAGTAATGAACTGGAATGATACCAACAAAAAGATGAGAGGGGGAGGGAGGGAGGGAGGGAGGGAGGGAGGGAGGGAGATGTTTATTAGATAAGGGAGAGTAGGATCAGTCAAAGAATCTATAATTCTGACTTCTCGAATAATTAAGTATGATACTTTTAAATTATAGCTGAAACAAATAACAACAGACCACAACAAAAACTAATCAATATCTAACTTTCATTCCAAAGATGAGAGTATTTATTTTGTAGTTCTACTGTCACATATTACTGACTCAGCAACTATTCATGGATTACATCATTATTTCTTTGATCAAAATGCTCTGACATGTACAGAAAACTGTACTTTGGAAGTTAGAGTGACGTTATAAGCATGAAAAATCTGATGGAAAACATAAAACAGACAAAAATTAATGATTACAGTTACGAGAGGTGACCCGATGTCACTGGTGTGTGTGTGTGTGGGGGGGGGGGGGGGGGTAAAAGAAAAACAGAAGCTGAAAGTTTCCTACTGCCATGCTCCTACATGGGCTTCACAAACCTGCTGCCCACATTTACACTCATCATCAATATAATTTTATAAAACTATAAAATATGAGTACTTTTCACTGAGCTGTTTGCTCTGCTAAGGGGTGACAGGTGAACAAAACTCATTGATGCCTCTGGGATTCAGGGGCAAATGATCAGTGAAGGAGGAAGCTAAATCTGCAATGGTTGCACCACAGGTTAGTCTGAAACAAGTTTCACTGATGGAAATTTAGTTAAGCTCAGTCATAATGCTTGGCTTTATTCCAGATTGACATTGTGCAGCAATTAACAGATAACATGGTTTTCAAGTGCACTTGTGCCAATAGTTTCACTTGGTCAGCAGAATATGGTTACAATCTATAGTCAAGTGCAAGGCATTATCACACGGCATGGGAAAAGGCAAAATCCTATGGTGGAGGGGAAAGGGGGGGAGGGGGGTTACATGTAGCTTAAGCAACTGTCATTTCGATTTCAATTTTAGGGTAATTACCTGGGAAGAATTATTACTGAAAATTTTGGGAATGTGGTAATGCAGTGAGTGTGGTCTATCAAAACTTAAAGTATCTTGCTCTGTCAGTGATAGTAAAATCAACTGTTAGAAGAGGAAAGATTATGTTTACTGGCCCTGCCAGAATTTGAGGTGTGAGCAGAAAAGTACAATAAGCAAAACATACAAACACGTGGTGGTGGGAGAGCTATGTGTGTAATTCTCATGTGGGTAGAAAATATCCAACAAATGCACTCAAGTGAACAGGAAGCAGAGTCCTGACACACAAATGCATGCGTGGATGTCCTGTTCATTCCAGTCATGTCCAGTGGTGTAAATAAAACACGAAAGCTAAAGTATTTCACGTAACCACATTAAAAACATTCATGTTCTAATGTGAAACTTATTTTTGAAAATCATTACAAAATTATGGTTAATAAAACTTGTAACATAATATTGGTTAAAACACTAAAGCTGGCACTCTTCATAAACACAGAAGAATAGGCACGAAATCTACAGTTGGTTGCTGACTTGCCAACAAGGACGTCACTGAGTTAAGCGACATCCAGGGTGAGAAGGAGGGTGGAAATTATCATGTTATAGAGCATCTTGAGGAGGAATGTTTACATCTGACATGAGGTCGTAACAACCTAGAACTGTCCGCCTAGTACGTATTAGCATATTTCACACAGAAGTAATAATATGTGGAAACCCATTATGGAGATGGTTGTCTTCAAAAGCAGCATTTATTTGTATAAATGACTATGAAATAAATTAAAGCTGTTGTAATACAATGCCATGAGCAGAAGGAAGGTTGCTACTAGAGTTACTATCATCAGGTTGTGATTATCATTAAGGCACTGCTCAGTGTACTTTCCCATCCTATCAAACGTTGCGAACATATAATACAGGTGGCCACGGCCCAACACGCCAACAATGAAAATCTTGCTAACCGTGCTAACACTATATTACATGATCAATAATTTAATGCACAGTCTGCATTTTCTGCTTTGTTCCAAGGCTGATTTGGAGCAGGAATTTCCCCCCCCCCCCCCCCCCCCCAGATATCTGTATGAAAATCAATGTTAAATATCATAATTGAGACAATGGACTTCTGTTGGGACCAACAAAAGTGAATGTAGAACGTGGGAAAACTTAAAATTTGGGAACATAAAAATTGGGTTTTACTGTACATGGTTTTCCTGCCTTCTGTTGGCAGCATGTCCTTTAAGATGGCAGGCTGTTCCTAAGCCACTGAATAAAAGTTCTCTTCACTCTTCCAGGGCCATAAGCAAACACTGATGGGTCCATAAAAGAACCTAAGTCTAATAGGGAATATACAAGATGATCTGAACACCAAAGTAGGTCAGGCACAAAAATCTGCAGCTAGTAACCACTGTCTATGGATATAGAAGATGGCATCAACTACACATAAAACTAAAGTTCCCTTATTCGCCTCCACCTACTGGGATTAACTCATTACAGAAGCAGTCAAAACACAAACAGAAAAGGACTTATTCAACAGAGTCACTAGATTCCAGATTAGCAAAGTGTGGGAATCAGCTTTAGTGCCACTGACTGCAGAGAAACGAATTCAATGGGATTATACTGATGGGGGCTTGAAGTCAGGACAGCTAGGCCAGCACAAGCACAAGTTGGGGTCCACACTGCTTGAAGCTGGGCTTTCTTACAATCTGTGTGTGTGTGTGTGTGTGTGTGTGTGTGTGTGTGTGTGTGTGTGTGTGTAGTCCTTCGGTCATTTCTCCAGCAGGGGGCTCTGAATGTTAACGCCCCCCACTATAATGTTAACAGCCCTGTTTTCTGGCACCTGCTTTTCTCTAGTGAACCAATATATAAACTGGCGAGCCACTATGGCTCACCAGTCAGACCTGAAGATGAAGAGCAGCTGCCTCACTGAAATATTGTGCAGTTTCCAAGACATCATCTGCTGGAACACCCTTGAAAATTACAACCAGTATAAAACCTGCTGGTAGAAGCAAACTTAGTGGGAGGACACCTGAAGGTGATTTGCCAAATGCTTCGTGTTTAGCAGTTCAAGGAGGACTTGTGGTCAGAGAAGCAGCAGGAACAATGCTGTAAAAGCATCCACATTTTCAAGACTTATGATTCCCAACTAGGAACATAGAAAGAATTTGCACTCCAGTTATTAGGAAGAATGCAATACTTTAATTGAACACAATTAATAAAGAAATGAAGGAGTGGAAGGACTGACAACAGAGGCTTGGGGGAATATGACATATGAATATATATGTGAGTAATATCAAAGGAATATTTGTCAAAACTGAGAATATCAGGGTGAAAGAGGGATTGGGGGAGGAGGCATGGGGCAAAGTGGCCAGGAAAAGTTAGCATAAGTTTCCTGTGTCAGTAATTCAAGACAGTGAAGTCTCAACATTATTTTCAAGAAATCCATGAGAATAATTATTGAAAGAGGACATATCATTCTTTGTACGTCATCCCAGTTATAATGCTGAAATACAGATCAGAACAGAAGGGAAAAAAACATGAGTATTATCAAAAAATATACTGCTAAGCATTACCGAATAACAGTGGGATATGATTTATTCATACATGAAGTAATTCCAATGCTGGTGATACTGGTAGCAGACTAACTGACCCAGGTATAGGTGAGCTTAGAAATCAGTAATTCAGTTCTGAAATTATGAGACACTGAATATCTGTTTCATTAAATGTAAAGGGAGGGCAAAAACTGATAACCGCCGGTTCACTAAACAGGGAAGATTATAATGATGATAATAATGATGCTGATAATAATAATAATAATAATAATAATAATAATAATAATAATAATAGCAGCAAAAAGAAGGAACCTGTAAAAGAAAAGGATTTATGAAAAGCAGTCCGAGGGGGAAGGAGTATCACAAGAACCATAGGGCAACAATAAAGATTGATTCAAAATTACAAAAAAGAAAACAGTAATTGAAAAAAAAGATTCCATCCAAAAATAAAAACAGAAATGGGAAAATATGGAAACTATTATAATAGAAAGAGAAAAGCTTACAAAGAGCCTGTGTAAATAACAATCTGAAATTGTGATGCGGAATATTCAGCTGAGAAAAAGCTTACAAATGACAATCTGGTACCAGGAAGTTATGCCTAAACTGCAAATGAAATATCAAGCAGAGGGCCTTTTTAATGTGTGTGAATACTGTACCTTGGAAATGTCCGGTCCCTGAGATGGCTGCCAAGAGCACAAAACAAGAATATTTATCATGTCCCAGCAACGATATTACTGGATGAACTTTGATAATGTTGTAAATATAAATAGATTCAATTCATAAATTACTTTCTATAGCAAATGGAAACAGTTTAGCTGCTCAATGCAGTTGATAAAATAATTCAGTCATCAGCAAAACAAAGGAATATTAGACTAATGTAAATAGTTTAAATTAAATTAGCAGAAAAGAGAAATGAATTTGATATACTGAGGTTATAAGCTATGGTTGCTTAACTTAATCTAACAGATATGTAGTGTGAAATATATTATTACCAGAACCACATAAACTGACATCAAGCAACTATTTATTAGAAGAGAAACCAAATGCATAACAGTAAGATTTACAATTCAATGATGAGAACACACATTTTCATTCAAACTGTTACTTTGTTCATGCAGACAGCCAGGTCATAGTTTGTATGGAACTGAAGTTTATGTACTGCAATTAAAAATTACCAAAGCTGAAGGAGTACAAATAAAAACTGTTAATTATAAAAAAATTTTAGTGTTATGGCTTTCAGATTTCAGAATTCACTGATAAATAGTGTGAAAATGCTCTTTATCAACAACATTTATGAAATACACATTACAGAAACTGCAACGAGTATTAATACTCTAGGCAGCTATTGTAACATCTATTCTGATTCTGAAATCTAATAACATTTGATTAACTTTAATTCAATACTAACTTAACACTTCTTCAGCTTTTGTAGTGAGTGAAGAAACTTTAACATTAAGGTCACATCCCAACTAATGTTTCACAGCAATTACAAACTGAAAAATTAACAGACACATGCAAAAGATAAAAAAAGACAAAGAACAACTGTATTGGTATACATTGATCTATGGGTAGCAGCCAATAGACTCCCAAATTTGAGCACAATAAATAATAGTAATTTTGTTTATTATGTGGATGAGGTGGCTTGAAGGCTCAGTAGGTCATGTGTCTGGACAGGACTTAAGATTCTGGAGCTATAATTTCTTTTGTTGTTAAATATGATAATCACCTCTAGCAATGTCCTTCAAACACGAGTGAAATGTGCTAGTTGACATAGCAGTTGTGGTTCGATATCTTGTTAAATGATAGGTCTAGGAGATGTTTTCCCTAGGCTGCAGGATGGAAAGAATGAACTGCCCATTACGATAATTCTTTATAACATACCGCATCATTAAAACCACCCTATAGACTGATGATAGCTTTACATTTATATCTCTAATGAAATGTTATTTCCAAGCTGATGACACAAAACCTATTTAACAGAAGACATGAATGCCAAGAAGTATTTAAGCTACTGAAACCACCAATGACTTTAGACCAAAACAACTACTACAACTATTTCCTAGAAGTGTGTTGAAAGTTCTATGCCCCAGACAAGAAGTGAAGTGTTGGCAAATTATAGAAAAGAAAGTTGGACAAGACTAGTCAAAACCCAGATTTGATGCAAATAAATGAAGCTATGACTGTCATGTTGCACAACACTCTCATATCCCAAGGCTTCAGGAAATTTTATCTGTCATGGAGGATGGTCAAAATATAACTGCACTTCAAATGCCATTAAGGATCTGTGCAGCCACAGCTGTATTTTCATGATTTCTTCACAGTTCTGTACAATATTTTTCTTTAATATGTTATATACACTACTACTACTACTACTACTACTACTACTGCTATTCCATCCTTCACATTAAAATTTGAGTGACACTGAGGATCTCAAGTCTTTTCTTGCCACTTAAATTCACCAAGTGGGACTCTCATTGTTTGTAAAAGGACACGCATGTTACTTTGATTCATACAACACTAAATGGATTTTTTTCTGTTAGGCCATAAAGCACGAAGATATTCCATTCAAAGAAGTATTGAAGGTGAAAAAGAAATCACAACACAGTTGTGATAAAAACAAATATGAACTTCCGCAATGTATTGAGAAAAAAATTACCTTTATATTTTTGCTATATAATCACTTTTTACAACTGCTTTCTGTTTAGACTGATCTGGAGGAGGAGGAGGAGGGGGAGGGAGAGGGGGAAGAGGAGGAGGGTAATATTAGTGTTCAACATTCTGTCAACAACAAGGTCGTTAGAGATGGAGCACAAACTCGGATTAGGGAAGGACGGAGAAGGAAAGTAGTCGTACCCTTTTGGCGGCATTCACCTTAAGTGACATTTGTCTTAAGTGATTTAGGGAAATCATGGAAAACCTAAATCGGGATGGCCAGCTGCAGGTTGGAGCCATCATCCTCCCAAATCCGAGTAGAGTGTGCTAACCACTGCGCTACCCTGCTCAGTTAAATTGATCCCAAATATGTACAATACTGTGAACCTTTTCCCCTTCTCATATTTTATCACTGTCTTGAAGACACTTTATATTCATAAACTTTGCCATAACTTCTGTAACATTTTGCTATGACACTCAGCAACAACAAGTATGAAGACAATATGAGATATTTCCTTACTGTGTTATTACTGACCTAATACTATTACTGCGGTTAAGGCGAGGCACAGGTGATGCTGTAGCATCACGCTGGTGCATTAATAAACGTGTGTGTGTGAGGCTGGCTCGGTGTTGCAGCTGTGCAGGCAGTGAACACAGAGATTCAACACTGTCGGCCTCCACAAGCCCAACTGAAAGACAAGAAAGCATGAGCAGCTAAACACATCACACAGAAAACAAACTGAGAAAAAATTTTTAAAAGTAGAAAACAGTATTGGCATTTAACCTCTTCAGTCTTTTCGCACAATATCAAAGCAATCAACTGCACATTTGATACAGTGGATTTAAAAAAAAAAAAATTTGAAATACAAAGACATTGTTTTTTGAGCAAAAGACTGAGGTGATATGTTTTATTGTTTCAAATGAAGCAAGTTCCTGGTGTATGAATACTGAATATTTGTAATATGTACTGTGGTCAATTGATTCTGAGAGATATACCTTTCCACTAATTTCGTGTTCCTAGAAGATCCATTAGTTTTCATTCCATTTACGTTTTGAAATCCTTCCAGATACTGTACAATCATGCTAAGCGTGTCACCACGTTACAAATACAGGGGGTATACAGGGTGTCCCAAACTTTAAGTATCGAAATTATAAAGAGGACTGAGACTCTTAAACAGGAACTTAATTATAAAAAACAAATGGTAAAAAAATGAATATTCAGATTTTTTATTGAAATAAACAGGAACAGCATACACCACAGAGCAACAACTTACATCTTACAAAGCGACAACTGTCAGTCTCAATACAGGAATTACAATGGCATATAAAATTTTGCCCAACTGAAATCTCTCTTTTGCATATTATACAATAAGACACACAGCTAGAACTCTACCAAGCAGTCCCACTTTAGTTTCTATTTGTGTTTCATAAATCAGTAGTATATAGCAAACTAATGGGGGGGGGGGAAATCCACAAGTGTTAAAATTGGCAATCAGGCTGGGCGTGGGACAGGATCTCCCATTGTAATCCAAAGATGATGGTACCTGTAGTTCAATTACTCATGGACATTAATACTAACTCTATGGTGAACATGTTCACTGCAGTGTCCAGCTATCAATGTTCGATTCTCTGGCATTTTCAACAAATTTTAAGGCTGCAAATGCATTTAGGGCACATCACCATACACACTCAAGTAGACTGCTTGCATTTGCAGCCTCATGAATGATTGATGATGATGAGCGTTTGGCGTCATTGGCCGGGAGGCCCCTCGCGGGGCAGGTCCGGCCGCCTTGGCGCAGGTCTTATTACATTCGGCGCCACATTGGGCGACCTGCACGCCTGATGGGGATGAAATGATGATGAACACAACACAACACCCAGTCCCTGAGCGGAGAAAATCTCCGACCCAGCCGGGAATCGAACCCGGGCCCAGAGGACGGCAATCCGTCACGCTGACCACTCAGCTACTGGGGCGGACTCATGAATGATTGAAAATGCCAAAGAAGTGACCATTAACAGCTGTCCAATGTAGTGGACAAGTGCACCAAAGGTGCAAAGTAGGATGGTAAACCATCCTATTGAAACTGTATCCTCTCTCAGACAACAAGAGGTACATTCTCCGGCAACTTTGCCAGTGTACAGGGTGAATCACCTACAAGTTTTACCACTTTTATTTTGTGAATCATTTGAGGTACGAAACTTATGTTTACGGAATATGACAACACACAGATGGGCACATAATTTTGCTGCATGTTGATTTCTCTTGAATCTTGTATCAACTGAGATATCGAAACAAGTGTTTTTTAAATGGAAAAATATACTTTTTAATAGGATTTGAAAGCTCACAAAAACAAATACAATATTTTAATGGTTACTGACAATGGTGCTGAAACATTTAGTTAAAATATCTGAGATAAATGAGCTAAAATTGAAAGTTGATTTGGGCAGAGTCTGCTACTGCAGTGTAAACACTGCCACGTGGGGCACTCATGTCAAACTCTGTCTTTGTATTAAGCCTTCTGACTGTTCACTTGTTCCCACAAAAACTATTCACTTAAACGTGAGTATGTACACACACCTGAAATTGTTTTCCCAAGCCCTTTCTGATATGCTATATGTTAGCATATAGTTCCAGTTACAACAATTGTTGCTAACAATCTATTGCAAACTGAACTATCAACTCATAATCATCTGACTCTATAGCTTGCACCTATTATTTATGATGTGGTATTAACAAGTGCTCTACCAGTGCCCTCCACACTGTGTTCTTTGACATGAGCATTTCACAAGCTAGTTGATGGGTTGTTATTGATTAATCTCCTCCCATATGATAAACAATATCCTCAAATTTTACAACAGTGACAATTCTTCCTCAAAAACCTTTGTGATTTGAGCAACCAAATTTCTCTTAAGCTATTGTTTACAAATCAAAGACCTTTGTATTGAGGTTCAAAGAAACTACAGTGGATTTGTTGTAATGGTCCACTGTAAACCACAACATTGACCCAATAAGCATCTCTGAGATGAACTAAATCATTGGTTCAGTCCCACTTCACTTGCCCAAAAGCTCAACATTAGACATCCCTTCACAACAACAAAAAAACTTTTCCTGTGTAAAAAATCTTCATGGACCTGAGGATTAAATACTGCAATTGTAGCAAAATGACGGCTATACACTAACATGTACATGGTTACCATCTTTGAAATTAACAGCAACAGGTGTCTGGAGATATCCTGGCCACACTGTGTATACATACACAGCTTTAAACTGCTCAATTTTACATTACCCGAGTAACTCAGAAATTATTTGTCTAGCTTATACACAAATAAATGACTGTATTGTGCAAATCATGGGACCTTATTTCTCTCTTTTGTTTAAGGATTTGTTCATTTAAAATGTTAGACATGAATATAATAGAGGGAAACATCCACGTGGGAAAAATATATCTAAAATATAAAATGTTAGACAGTTTTACAAACACCAATCCTATCATTCCTGCATGATATTGACTTCCATGTAACCAATAATAAGTCATATGGTTTGCAGGAGGTTGCTGAAATTTAAGGGACACAAAAATTAAGAAAGTTACTTGTAAGTTAATAAAATAATGTCTGAGGTTTACACATTGTTCTCAGGCAAAACAGTGTTACCCAAGTTAATTCAAGTATCTGGGAACTGTTGAATTATGAAAATATTGACAATATATCTAACTTGCATATTGCTGGCAGCCTTAAATTTTAAACACACAGTTATGAATTTACGAATTTCATATTTTACAAACTGATATGTCTTGGTCACCTAATGAACAACATACCTGCAGTTGTCCGAGCGGGCAGTGAGGCTGTGTATGTGGAGCTGTGTCGCAACCAGGCACTGTATGGACTATATGACTGCAATTCGGCATAATGAGTTGCAGTTGTGTCTGAAAGAGAGCCATCAGTTGAACGGAGAGGAGATGAACGTGGAGGGAGACTTTGTGATCCCAACAGAAGTCGCTCACGGACACTTTGTGACAGCTTATATTGTTGTTGCTGTTGCTGTTGTTGTTGCTGCTGCTGCTGCTGCTGCTGCTGTTGTTGCTGCTGCTGCTGCTGCTGCTGTTGCTGCTGGTGATGGTGGTGGTGGTGGTGCTGTTGCTGTGGCTGCTGCTGTTGATGTTGTTGTTGATGATGGTGATGTTGCTGTTGTAGGTCTGCACTACATGTCTGTGTCCCACCAGACACTTTCAGCTTTGTTCGTGGCACTGCAGCTACTTGTGCTGTACGAGTTTCACCTCCACCCTTTCCCCCACCACTTGATGGTCTCTTCACATAACCAAAACTCTGAGGTACTCCTCTTACTTTACCCCCACTGCCACCACTACTCTTACCCTCCCCATTCGAACGTAGGGATGTTGCTGGTCTTGCCATTTTCTCTCCACTGCCATACTCCCGCTCTTTAGGTGGTACTTCATCCTTCACACCTGTGAAAAGATTCCCTTGTAAGCAAAAACCCAAAATGTGCCTGATAATTTCAAATATGACGCTGCAGCAAAAATTAGAACAAAGTATTCAGAAGACTCCCTGATTCACAGTATTTTACAGTTTTGATATTGTTTTATTACCAGTTCATACACGGAATTAATAAAACACATGTTCATGTGCATTAAAAAACTAGCTTCTGCAGCTGTCAGAAATAGCATGAGCAAGTATCTTAATATAAATGTATGTTATTGGAAATGAGTTGTCAATATCTTTAAGCTTATGTGATGCACAGGCCTGGTATGTAATGAAAAACTTCTTCCAATACAACTGCAGTTTTATTGAAGTTCTGCACTCAGAACGTATAGTATGCTGTTATTTCACCAAGCTCTTTGTAAACAATCTGCTAATTTTTGTAACTATGGCACTTGCAGCATGGAATGCAAAGTATTGGTCTACCTCCAGATGACTGACAGCATTTAAAAGTGCATACACAAACTTCGTTTTCGACATAAAATTTAACAATGTAAATCCAGTGACAAAATACTATTATCACCACCATCACCCAAATCATAAATAAGCATAGTTAAAATATTTCACTTTCATACCAAGTAACAGTATGCTGATAGTGTGTGTGCCTATATATACATTCCACATAGGTAAAATATATTAAAAAACGAAGATGCTGTGACTTACCAAACGAGAAAGCGCTGACAGATAGAAACAATAAAAAACACACAAACACAAACACACACACAAATTTCAAGCTTTCGCAACCCACGGTTGCTTCATCAGGAAAGAGCGAAGGAGAAAGAAAGACGAAAGGATGTGGGTTTTAAGGGAGAGGGTAAGGAGTCATTCCAATCCCGGGAGCGGAAAGACTTACCTTAGGAGGAAAAAGGGACAGGTACACACTCGCGCACACACCCACACACACACACACACACACACACACACACACACACACACACACACACAAATCCATCCGCACATATACAGACACAAGCACACATATGTAAAGGCCCATGTTCAGAAGAGACTTTCCAGACACAAGAGAACTTATAGGAAATTGCAACTAAGATTACATAAAATATCACTAACTTAAATGAAACTAAGTGTATATTGCTGTTTGAGGAAAATACACCACTAACAATGAGTGAAACCAAAAAATTAAAAATTAACATAGAAGTTACTCGCAACACAGTGCTTCTCATTTTCAGAGCTACACATGATTTTTGCATGGATAAACTTTATCCTAAACCTTCCAGCTGCAGCAAATCTATAATTTATTCTGTAAGTATCACACTGTAGCACTATACCTCTTTAAACTATTTTCCTCGTCTAACCATAAATATATATCTCATAAGAATAAATCTTCTCCAACTTCCAGCCACACTCAATAATTATACATCCACAAGCTTTCAAACAAGTGCCCCACGGGCATTGTCAAATGGTAACTGACTGCTGTGTGCTTATTGGCCTCATACTTATATACTCAGTGTACTTGTTGTGATGCCTCTGATGACTTTCCTGTATACATTATGACTGAGATGTCCACTAGGTTTTAAACGGACAAGGTCATCACCCTCTTTTTGGGTATGGCTGTATCTTGAAAAGATTGAGTAATTATACCACCGCAAAACATGCATTAATATATTAAACACACTGCATTTTGTGTGAATATATGCAGTACATTATTCTGCAATGTAATGTTTGAAATACTTTTTATTCCAACTAATAACACAGTAACTGGGACTACTAAAATCATCTACAAATGACTTGGCTTCAATATAACTGATGTGTCAACAAGAGTATCTTGGTGGCATGGAGGAATGCATTGTACTTACATGCAGAACACTTACACAGATGCACTCATCCAGTCTCTCTAAGCATCTGCATTTGACTTTAAGCACCACACACCAATATGTGGGCAACATGCAATTTGTTTTATTATGAAACAAGATCAATAACAGCTGATAAGAGAAGAAAACTGAACTCAGAAATAATTAGTATACACAAGAAAAGCAAATATAAAAATATCCAGAAAGGGGAAAAATTCATAAATCTGTGGTCAGAGAGAAAATTCTCACAGCCAACATACTCATTCAAAAATAAAAGAAGTTGAAGTTTCAGTTTCAAAATGGTAATCCAAATCAGAGGGACAAAATAAACTGACAGGATTAAGAGGGGCTGTGGCTGTGGCAGAGGATGTTCAGAAGAGACTTTCCAGACACAAGAGAACTTATAGGAAATTGCAACTAAGGTTACATAAAATATCACTCACTTAAATGAAACTAAGTACCATAAAATGGGATACGTATGTAAGGTGTTACTGAAGGCCTGAGAAAAACAACATACACAATTCATAAAACAAATGAAAATGTGTATCATGAGAGCAAAACAAATTTAATTGTTTTTAATTAAGACGGTAAAAGAGAGGTTGAGTGGGCGGTATAGGTAATAAGGGGAGACAACAAAAGTGCTATTAAGACACAAGGTTGCCAAGTGGACTAAAAGGTGATGGAAGGGCAAGGGAGATGATAGTGAGTAATTATATTCATATTATTACTATTATTTAGTAGAATTATTAGCACCAGTAGTAGTAGATAATGGAGATTAATAAGGAGGAGGAAGTTCAGTGGGCATATATAATTAGAGCAGGATGGATGAATTAATGTAAACTGTCAATAAATGGCTTTAAGGTTAAACAGTGAGCTGCAGGAAAAGTCATGTATGTACAGATATTAAGCATAAATGTTGAGTGCAAGTATCAGAACACAAGGATAACCTAATAATAATTCACATTATTGATGATAATGGTATTGCTCTAAGGCACTGACTGAATGTCTCACAAACTTACGAATGTCTCATATTGGAGTATTAAGGAGTGTTAAGGCAGAAGGGAATAATTCTCATTTTCATGACTACTTACTGGTTATAGCAGCATACTTGGTTATTAAAGGCAGGAACATGTGGATAAGTATGGACTAGATACAGAACCCTTTACAAGCATGTATCATGAGAAACTTTTTAACAGGAGGAAAGGCAATTTTCATGCATGGTATTTGTAAATGGGATTAAGGCATCACATATTCTCAAAGTTGTGATGTGTTTCTGAGGAAGGCTCTGAAGCCAGTGTACATCCAAAATAGTACTATTTGTGTTTCATTGGATTTGCAAGTCCTCAAAGACACACAGAGATGTTGAAAGCTTTAGGGTCTTCTCATTAATCTTCATGGACTGTGAATGAAAGTCACTCATTAAAATAGCCTCCCTTATTGTTTCAAATAGTAGACCCAGCGATAAGAGGTTGTTTTCACCTAACAAGTATGACATTTTTTGTGTTACTTACCCATCCTTCGCAATTTTTCATTCTTCTCTGGCCTACGTGCTGTCTGCCCATTGTTGGGAGATGAACGTGGCCTCACCACTTCCAAGTCTGATTTTCCTCTCTGTAATCCTCCCTCGACATACTTTTTCCACTGGTTGTTGGAAACTTGTCTGCAATACAAATAAGAAATTTAAACAGAGCACAGACAGGATGGATAATTTAAAAAATGGACAAATGAATGAAATGGAAGACTTACCTGAAGGCACTATAATCAGTTTGCTGACTGCTGTCAGACTTTTTTGCATTAGAATGAGTACCAACGACCCTGTAGACTACTTGAGGCACCTCACCAGGATTAAATGATGCAGACACTGTTTTTTTGTTGTTGGAGCCAACAAGCTTACTACTCTGCGCAGTCTTCTGATGCTGCTGCTGAAAATTGTATTTCATCTTGTGATATGACGATGTATAACAGAAAGAACAACAATTCAAGTCATGACACAATAACACTCTTCCTTTTACAACAACCTGTCACAAATGGAAAGAAAGTAAAGTGTGCACCAGCTATATGTGGGACATGTTAACATCATGCAAATAGACAATATATACAAACAGTGTCTTGCATAAGGCAGAATTTATCTCCAATTTTTCTTTGCAAACAGAGGAATTAAGAAGAGCTACAACATCCAAAACATAGAACAAATAGATATTGAAAAATTCTATGTAGATTGTATACAGAATAGGCAGTAAAGATAACCCACTCCCACGCTCTGGGAACACTGAGCAGAAGGTAGGTATATAAACAAGAACTGGAACATGGTACCTCAGTTATATGACAAAACACTGCCCACCCGCCTCCCTCCTCTCCTGCCACACCCCCTCTCATCTCTCATATCCAAATCTCTCTCTCTCTCTCTCTCTCTCTCACACACACACACACACACACACACACACACACACACACACACACACACAGATATATTTATTTTTCCCAGTGTTGAATGTTGAGACCTGATTGGGTCACAAAAAATTTAAAAGAGGAGTAAACAACTTCCCTGTTGGGACACCATACTGGGTCCATGTACGTCTTCTGTGCTCTGGATAAGAATGCAAGCTTGAAAACCGAAATACCATCTTCCAGTACTTGTCTGTATTCCAATCTACCATTCCACAAGTCCACAATACAGCAAATTATTATATTTACTCATTTCTAGGATGTCATTAACACACTATTTGCCATTAACAGACTATTTTGACCACTCCTCAGACTTTACTAGTGACAGTAATCTACCAAGAATTCACTGGAAAAAAATTAATATCAATAGCTCAGATGGGAAGTCAGACAATGCACAGAAGGGAAGATTGAAAGGTTGGCGGAATATGTATAAGAGCTATACAAAGGAAACATACTTGAAGACAATAACAGCGACAGAGAAGAGGAAGTGGACAAAGGTAAGATGGGAAAGATGATACTGAGAAAAGAACTTAACAGAGCACTGAAAAGCCTAAATTGACACAAGGAACATGGAGTAGACAGCATCCCCTCAGAACTGGGTAGAACATACTGCCATAATACTACTGCTCCAGGTGTGAAAGATACATGAGACAGTCAAAATACCTCCAGAATTCAATGAGAATGTAATAATTACATTTCCAAAGAAGGCAGGTGATGATAGGTGATAATATTACTGAAGCATCAATTTAATTATTCATGGTTACAATGTACAGGTGAATTATTTCAAGAAGACTGGAAAGACTGGTAGAATCCAACCTTACGGAACATAACTTTGGGTTCCAGAGAAACGTCAGACTATAAAAGCAATAACTGACCCTTCATCTTCATCCATACTCTGCAAACCACTGTGAAGTGCATGGCAGAGGGTACTTTGCAGTATTCCTGCTATTGGGGCTTCTTCCTATTTCACTCACACATGGATGTGGGAAGAAAGACTGTTTAAATGCTTCTATGGGAGCTGCAATGTATGTAAGTTTGTCCTCATGATCCCTAGAGAGTGATCGACAAGGGGTTGTAGCGTGCCGGTCGCGGTGGCCGAGCGGTGTTCTAGGCGCTTCAGTCTGGAACCGCGAGACTGCTATGGTCACAGGTTCGAATCCTGCCTAGGGCATGGATGTGTGTGATGTTCTTAGGTTAGTTAGGTTTAAGTAGTTCTAAGTTCTAGGGGACTGATGACCTCAGATGTTAAGTCCCATAGTGCTCAGAGCCATTTGAACCATTATTGGTTGTAGCATATTCCTAGAATCAGCCCTCAGCTTATATACATCTGCATAGTTTTAAGTGCTTATCTTTTCCTGTAATTTTTTTCGTAGTATATTCGCTAAATTTCATGCATGTTTCTCTGTTTAAGGGGTTTACTCACGTTTCTGTAAGTGTAAATTCATTTAGTCTGTAGTGCAGTAGTTGCTCACTGAGCAGCCAGCTAATTAGCTCATTAATGCATCAGCGTCCATTGGTGAGACATCAGGAGGGTAGCAAGTTGCATATCTAGGACTGTCTGCTCTTATAGTTAACTTCTTCAGTTAGTCTTCCTAGGAAGGCTAGGATGTGTGCTTGCTGCTTGCAGATGCAGGAGCTGGCTGCAGTTCGCAGACAGCTGAATGTGCTTTCAGCTATGATCAGTCACCTTCAGGCTGCTACCTCAGCGTGTAGTGGTGGCGGAGAATCTGGCATGTCACATGGGACAACTTAAATGTTACTTGTTTTGCCCACGGGTTCTGCTTCCGAGGCACTTTCTAGTGCACCCAACGCGGTCTGGAGAGTTATGTGCCTAGTACGTGGATAAAGGATGGAAAAGACCCACCATGGTTTAATAACAAAGTTTGGCGGATGCTGAGGAAGCAGTGGCTGTTGCACTCTTGGTTCAAAAGAGAATTTGCAAACGATGACAAGCAACAGTTAGTAGATTCATGCATCTGTGAAAAGACCTATGCACGAAGCATACAACAACTACCTCAGTCACACCTTAGTAAAAGATCTGCTGAGAACCTGAGAAAATTCTGGTCACATGTAAAATCACTAATCGGGTCTAAGGCTTCCATTCAGTCCCTTGTTGACCATTTTGGTGTGACAGTTGAAGATAGTAAAACAAAAGCTGAAGTTTTAAATTTCACATTCACAAAATAGTTCAAACAGGAGAATCATACAAACATACTGTCATTTGACCATCAGACAGACTCCAGGATGGACCACACAGTAATAAGCATACCTGGCGTAGAGAAACAACTGAAAGTTTTGAAAGCAAATAAATCACCATGTTTGGATGGAACCCCAGTTCAATTTTACAAAGAGTACTCTATGGCTTTGGCCCCTTACCTAGGTTGCATTTATCATGAATCTCTCGCCCAGAACAAAGTCCCAAGTGTCTGTAAAAAAGCACAGGTGACTCCAATATATAAGAAAGGTAGAAGAGCGGAACTAAAAAATTACAGACCAATATCCCCAACTTCTTTTTGCTGGAGAATACTTGAACATATTCTCAGTTTGAATATAATAAACTTTCTTTAGAATGAGAAGCTTGAGTCCATGAATCAGCATGGTTTTAGAAAACAGCACTAACGCAAAATTCAGCTTGCCCTTTTCTCTCATGATATACTGAGAATTGTGGATGAAGGGCACCAGGCAGATTCCATATTGCTGGACTTCCAGAAAGCATTTGACATGGTGCCCCACAGCTGGCTGGTAACAGAGGTAAGAGCATATGGAATACGTTCACAGATATGCGAGTGGCTTGAAGACTTTTTCAATAATAGAACCCAGTATGTCATCTTCGATGGCGAGAGTTAATCAAAGACAAGGGTATCAGCAGGAGGGAAGTGTGATAGGACTGCTGCTGTTCTCTATATACATAAATAATTTGTCTGACAGGGTGGGCAGCAATCTGCGGTTGTTTGCTGATGATGCTGTGGAGTACGGTATGGTGTCTAGTTGAGTGACTGCAGGAAAATAGAAGATGATTCAGACGAAATTTCCAGTTGGTGTGATGAATGACAGCTAGCCCAAAATGCGGAAAAATGTAAGTTAATGTGAATGAGTAGGAAGATCAAACATTTAATGTTCAGATACAGTATTACTAGTGCCCTGTTTGTCACAGTCAAGTTGTTTAAATATCTGGGCATAACATTGCAAAGCGATACGAGGTGGAATGAGCATGCGAGAACTGTGAGAGGAAAGGCGAATGGTCAACTTCGGTTTATTGGTAGAATTTTATGGAAGAGTGGTTCATCTGTAAAGGAGACCACATAAAGGACACTGGTGCGACCTATTCTCGAGTACTGATTGGGTGTTTGGAATCTGTACCAGGTCAGATTGAAAGAAGACATCAAAGCAGTTCAGAGGCGGTCTGCTAGATTTGTTACCGATAGGCTCAAACAACGTGTAGTTATTACGGAGATGCTTTGGGGACTCAAGTGGGAATGCCTGAAGGGAAGGCAACACTCCTTCTGAGAAATACTATTGAGAAAATTTAGAGAACCAGCATTTGAAGCTGACTGCCAAACGATTCCACTTCCTCCAACATAAATTGTGCGTAAGGACCATGAAGATAAGAGACAAGAAATTAGGACTCATACATAGGCATACAGACAGTTGTTTTTCCCTTGCTCTATTTGCAAATGGAACAGAAAAGGAAATGGCAGGTAGTGGTACGGGGAACCTTCTGCCATGCACCATATGGTGGCTCGAAGAGTATCCATGTCTATGTAGATGTAGAAGAAAGCTAGTTCTTGAAATTTTGTAAGCAGGCTTTCTTGAAATAGTTTATATCTATCTTCAAGTGTCTGCCAGTCCAGTTTCTTCAGCATGTCTGTGACACATACCCATGGGTCAAACAAACCTGTGACCATTTGTGCTCCCCTTCTCTGCATACATTCAAAATCCCCAGTTAGTCCTAATTGGTGTGGGTATCACACACTTTAGCAATATTTTAGGATGGTTTGCACATGTGATTTGTAAGCAATTACCTTTGTAGACTGATAGTGTTTCCCCAGTATTGTATGAAGAAACCAATGTTTGTTATCTGCTTTACCTATGACAGAGCCTGCGAGATTGTTCCATTTCATATCCCTACAAAATTTTACATGCATGTATTTGTATAAGTTAACTGATTCCGACTGTGACTAATTGATACTGCTGTCATAGGATACCACACTTTTTTGTTTTATAGGCAATCTTTGCACCATTTCGAAATCTTATCAGTATATGAATATTTGTGCAGCTTTTTTCTGACAGTAATTCATTATAGATAACACCATCATATGCAAAAAGTCTAAGGTTGCTATTAATATTGTCTGCAAGGTCAATAATATGCAACATGAATAGCAACTGTCCCAACACACTGCCCTGAGGCATACCTAAAGTTATTTTACATCTGTCAATGACTCCATCCAAGATAACATGCTGCATCCTCCCTACCAAAAAATCCTCAGTCCAGTCACAAATTTTGCTTGACACTCAATATGATCATACTTTCAATAATACGCACAGATGTGGTACTCAGTCAAAAGTTTTTCAGAAATCAATAAATACTGCTTCTAACTGACTGCCTTGATTCAAAACTTTCAGGACGTCATGTGAGAAAAGCATGAGTTCAGTTTTACATAGCTGATATTTTTGAAATCCATACTGATTGGCATGGAAGAGGTCATTATGTCCGATATACCTCATTATGTTTGAGTAGCCTGAACAGACATCCCTGTTTCGATGAGACAGTTACAGTTTTCACATAAATGTCCTCGTATCCCGAGAAAATCATTTGGGACACACATCTGTCCCGGTTTTCAATCGAGAAACAAAATGAGTGCCTTAATAGTTTTCACATATTAAAATATTTGTGAAAAACAAACTTCCTACAAGTACAACACAATAGAAATATTGTGTTGTTTGGGGAAGGAGACCAGACAGCGTGGTCATCGGTCTCATCAGATTAGGGAAGGAAGTCGGCCGTGCCCTTTCAGAGGAACCATCCCGGCATTTGCCTGGAGTGATTTAGGGAAATCACGGAAAACCTAAATCAGGGTAGCCGGACGCGGGATTGAACCGTCGTCCTCCCGAATGCGAGTCCAGCGTCTAACCACTGCGCCACCTCGCTCGGTCAATAGAAATATATTTTCACAATATATACCACTTTTTTTTAAAACTTATCTTATGACTAACAGAAGAGTAAGAGATGTGTTGAAAAGAAAAGCAAGTATTAATTAGCCCTGACAGCCATCCTTAACTTGCCAACCTTCCACTTTATGGTCCTTGAGACATGTAAAAACAAAACCAAAGAAAGTATAATGGGACTGCAGCCATATGGAAGTTAATTTTGTGAAGAATGTGAGCAATGCAGCGTGTGTTAGCAGTGCTTATTGAATATTATTTGGCATGTATACACGCTTGCCCTGAGAGTCAAACGATAGGGCGGTGCATTGTTGGCAGATTTAACTCACTCAGTGTCAAAGTTTCAAGTCTACTGGTTTTTGGAACAACTGACAAAAATTCTGACTTAGAAATGAAAGTCAACAGATGATCACCTGTGCGGACATAGTAGATAGTGAAAGTGAATATTAAACTAAGAAAGTGTGGTATCCGGTCAAAATGCCCAAACAGAAGAGTTCATTTCTTAAAGAAAGTAACATAAATGATAAAGTTGTTTCATTTTTTAAGAGAAATGCCCTAAGTGCCGGATTTAAAACTGGCTGCTGAAGAAGGTACATTTGCGTATCATGCCATCTATCACAATCATAGCGTTTGATCAATTGACTGTACTTCTTTCATCATTAAGCATTTCAGCAGGCCTATGTATTGTTGTGCTAGAACTAAAAGTAAAGCAGTTGTTGTAAATGTGTTTGTGCCCTAAGTTATTACAGCACTAGCTAATGAATTACAAGGGGGCAAAATACATTTCTATAATGACTGATCCATCAAACCAAAAAGCAATGAAAACTATTCCATTCGTGATTCAATATACATTCCTGGTTTTGGCATGAAAGTAAAAATTTTGAATATTAGCAATGTTCCAAATGAAACAGCTGACACACAAATTCAATTTATTGAGAAAATTTGACAAAACATGGTTTAATGGATGAAGTAATTGCATTTTCTGCAGAGAATGCAAACACCAATTTTGGGCGAGCCAACCATAATGGAACGTAGAATGTTTACCAGAAACTTCAAGAAAAATTAAACAAATCACTTGTTGGTGCTCACATTTTGCATAATAGTGTTCAATCAGCAGCAGAGGATCTGTAAATTTTGAAAACAATCACCTCAACATCAATTGGCAAATACACTCCTGGAAATTGAAATAAGAACACTGTGAATTCATTGTCCCAGGAAGGGGAAACTTTATTGACACATTCCTGGGGTCAGATACATCACATGATCACACTGACAGAACCACAGGCACATAGACACAGGCAACAGAGCATGCACAATGTCGGCACTAGTACAGTGTATATCCACCTTTCGCAGCAATGCAGGCTGCTATTCTCCCATGGAGACGATCGTAGAGATGCTGGATGTAGTCCTGTGGAACGGCTTGCCATGCCATTTCCACCTGGCGCCTCAGTTGGACCAGCGTTCGTGCTGGACGTGCAGACCGCGTGAGACGACGCTTCATCCAGTCCCAAACATGCTCAATGGGGGACAGATCCGGAGATCTTGCTGGCCAGGGTAGTTGACTTACACCTTCTAGAGCATGTTGGGTGGCACGGGATACATGCGGACGTGCATTGTCCTGTTGGAACAGCAAGTTCCCTTGCCGGTCTAGGAATGGTAGAACGATGGGTTCGATGAGGGTTTGGATGTACCGTGCACTATTCAGTGTCCCCTCGACGATCACCAGTGGTGTACGGCCAGTGTAGGAGATCGCTCCCCACACCATGATGCCGGGTGTTGGCCCTGTGTGCCTCGGTCGTATGCAGTCCTGATTGTGGCGCTCACCTGCACGGCGCCACACACGCATACGACCATCATTGGCACCAACGCAGAAGCGACTCTCATCGCTGAAGACGACACGTCTCCATTCGTCCCTCCATTCACGCCTGTCGCGACACCACTGGAGGCGGGCTGCACGATGTTGGGGCATTAGCGGAAGACGGCCTAACGGTGTGCGGGACCGTAGCCCAGCTTCATGGAGACGGTTGCGAATGGTCCTCGCCGATACCCCAGGAGCAACAGTGTCCCTAATTTGCTGGGAAGTGGCGGTGCGGTCCCCTACGGCACTGCGTAGGATCCTACGGTCTTGGCGTGCATCCGTGCGTCGCTGCGGTCCGGTCCCAGGTCGACGGGCACGTGCACCTTCCGCCGACCACTGGCGACAACATCGATGTACTGTGGAGACCTCACGCCCCACGTGTTGAGCAATTCGGCGGTACGTCCACCCGGCCTCCCGCATGCCCACTATACGCCCTCGCTCAGAGTC